>NC_142942.1:26637497-26804997 GCF_046866305.1 Octopus bimaculoides | reverse complement strand
ACAATAAATGAAACGTAAACACTTAATACTAATCATTCAAGTTAAAGGTATGATTCATCTAAAATAATATCTAATATTATATGTAATATCTAATATCTAATAATATTTAATAGATTAAATAACTTAAATTACCTTAAGCTTTGGACTAGCACTAACGATACTTTAAAATGGTTTAATAATATTAAAGATAAAAATAGATATAAATTCATCCAAATAGATATAGATAATTATTATTCTTCTATTAATGAGATCATCCTTAATAAGGTACTTATCTAAACAATGAATAAGGTAGGAATGACTTATGATAAAGTTAATGTACTAAAAATGGCTAGAAAATCACTAATTAGATATCACAATAAATTATGGGATAGGAAGGATACTAGGGACAACTTCAATATAACAATGGGGGCACCTGATTCTGCTCAGGCAACAGACATAGTTGGTATGTATTTATTATCTGAACTTAAATTGGAAAACATAAAATTGGAGGGCGGTTTATATAGGGATAACCTATTATTAATAACTAAGGATTGCACCAATAGAACTCTAGAATTATATAAGAAGAAACTATATAGGATTTTTTTAAAGAAATGGATTGAGCATTACCATATATAATGAGCATTATAGTATTAATTATTTCGATGTTAATTTCAATTTAATAACAGGTAAAACTCAACCCTTCCATAAAATTAATGAAAACCTTAAATGTATTAATGCTAAGAGTAATCACCCACCCGCAATTAAAAAACTGTTAACATATAATATAGGAAAAAGAATATTGCTTCTTTCATCCAACTATGAGATTTTCCAAAAACATGCACCTTATTATAATGAAGCACTTCAGAAGGCGGGATATAATAATAATAATCATAATATAAAATCTTTTAATAATTCTAAATATACCTATGATATAAAAGAATATAATAAAAACAATTCATATTTTTTTTATAATAATAAACTGAACTATAAGAATTATGATAAGGTTTCCCTAGTTAACTATGGTATTAATAATAAAGATAATGTTAATAAAAAAAACGTAAACATAACGCGCGGGAGTGGCAAGTAGCTTGCTTACCAACCACATGGTTCTTGGTTCGGTCCCACTGCGTGGCACCTTGGTCAAGTGTCTTCTACTATAGCCTTGGACCGACCAAAGCCTTGTGAGTGGATTTGGTAGACGGAAACTGAAAGAAGCCCGTCGTATATATATATATGTGTGTGTGTGTGTGTGTGTGTGTGTGTGTGTGTGTGTGTGTATGTATGTGTGTGTGTGTATATGTATGTGTGTGTGTATGTTTGTGTGTCTGTGTTTGTCCCCCCAACATCGCTTGACAACCGATGCTGGTGTGTTTACGTCCCCGTAACTTAGCGGTTCGGCAAAAGAGACTGATAGAATAAGTACTACGCTTCCAAAGAATAAGTCCTGGGGTCGATTTGCTCGACTAAAGGTGGTGCTCCAGTATGGCCGCAGTCAAATGACTGAAACAAGTAAAAGAGTAAAAGAGTAAAGGAGAGTATAACAATAAGAATAATAGGCTAGAAAACACAAGTGTAGACTTCATTTAATGATAATAAAAAAAAAATCTAATAATAGAAATAATAAGGAAAAATTTGGTTAATAATCCCTTACGGGGACCAAGTTAAAACAAACATTATTAAAGAAATTTTAAATGTAATTGAAATATTCATTAAAGACAATAAAAAATGTAAGGACATTTTCTATAGTAAGAATTTAGGAGTTGGTTATTCTACTAATAATGTGGGTAACATTATCTCATCCTTTAATAAGTTTAAATTGAATAAGTTTTACAATAACAAATTAAGCAATACTTCCATGTGCAATATAACTAATTGCACATGTAGAAATAAGACTAAATGCAAATTTAATAATAAATGTAATTTGGAAGATGTATATAAATGTGTAATGGCTCTGAATGATGATAATATTAGGAATAGTTATAATTTAAACACTACTTACATCGGTTCAACCTCTAATAAAATTAAATCACGAGTGTCTCAACATATGTATTCTTTTAAGAATAGAAATTTAATTAATTCCACTGGCCTTAGTAAATATATATGGGTACTTAAATCGAAAGGAGTTAGGTACAATTTAAAATGGGAGATAGTTTGTAAGGCAAAATCTTATCGAATAGGTAGTAAGTTTTGTTCTTTATGTACTAACGAGTTTAGGGAGATATTATTAACTGATGATAAAAAATTAATAAATTCCCAAGATGAACATAAAATTAAATGTAGACATCAGTTGAATTATTTATATAAGTTTAGATAATGTGTGTATGCAAACCTTATTTTAAGTTACTTGCTGTAGTAATAATTTCGTAGAAGCGAATAAAGTATAGTTAGATTATGAATGGTTTGAAGACAATATATAGTTGGAATAAAATTAACTAAGATATTTAGTGATAAACAATAAGTTTAACGAAATATACTTATTCCTTAAAATGTAGCATTATTTACGTACTTGAGATACCTCTTACATTTATTAGTTCTAATGATTTAGACTTTAATAATAATTAAAATTGTAATCTTCCAGTAAATAGTATACTATAGGTTAGTTCCCCTATTCTATTATATATGTCATTTTATTCATTATAATATGCTCTTCTTTCTTCTTCCTGTGATGCCATATTGTCACATGATTTATATATTATAAATTCTACACATTAAGCTTAATATTTGAGTTCACGGAGAGACGCCATATTGTCACGTGACTTACTTCATATAAATTCTATGCATTAAGGTTAAAATCAGAGTTCACAAGAGATTGTCAATAAGATAAGTGATGCCGTTTATTTTACTAATATTGTTTAATGTTTGAATTAATTTATTTAATAAAACAGAATAATAAATTTATTTAATCCAAAACAGAAGGATTTGGAAGCTAAAGAACCCCTCACATGGTCAGAGATTGAGGGACATCCACATCAAGAAATTTGATGAGAAGGAGGAGCTACAGACATCAGACATAGTAGGTAGCCAGAAATTCCTACGGGACAGCTTGCTGAGTGCCACAGACCAAGTCTGCAGATGGTGCAAAGTCCCTTCCAGTCCTAGAGTTATGTGGTGGTGGAATAGTATGGAAGACAAAGCAAAGAAACAGGCCTGGAAAACCTGGAAGGGTGGGGGTAGCAGGGAACTGTACCAAAAGGGAGGTTGGGCGGCAGGTATACATAGCCAAGGGCAAAGCCAAAAGGAAGAAGTTTGCCAATGTCCTGCAACGTGAGGACCAAAGCACTGAAATATTTTGGATTGCAAGACTGTGTGAGAGAAAATTGTGATGTCACAGGAGACTAATGTCTCTGCATGGATGATGGTGCACTTGCTTTTAATGATTCGGAAAAGAAAGAGGCTTGGAGAAGCCATTATGAAAGACTGCTGAAGGTGGAGAATGAATGGGAGGAGCAGAGCCTGCCATGGGAGGAGGAGACCCAGTAGCGGGACCAGCTATCCGAATAGACAGCTCCCTGATAAAGCAATTAAGGGTATGAAGCCAGGAAAAGCTCCCGGCCCATCAGGAATCACTGCTGAGATGCTTAAAAAATCTGGTGGTGTGGGCTATGGCCTAGTCACTTGCATTGTAAGCCAGGTAGTTTATGATGGAGTCATACCCAATGACTGGCGTAGCATCACAATAGTCAACTGTTACAAGGGTAAAAAGGTGATGCTCTAGATAGAAATAACTACAGTGGTATCAAACTGCTGGATCAGGTGATGAAGATCACGGAGAGGGTCATAGCCCAACAAATTAGGGAGAAAGTCTGCTTAGATGAGACACAGTTCGGTTTTGTGCCAGGTAGAAGTACCACTGATGCTATATTCCTGGTTCGACAACTGCAGGAGAAATACCTAGCTTAAGATAAACCCCTATACTTAGCTTTTGTGGACTTGGAGAAAGCCTTTGACAGGGTCCCCTGATCTCTTATCTGGTGGGCGATGCAGAAACTGGGGATTGACGAATGGTTAATAAGGGCTTTACAGGCCCTATACAGAGAGGCCATTTGTAAGGTTAGGGTTGGCAATGAATATAGTGAAGAATTCTGGGTAGAAGTAGGGATCCACCAAGAATCAGCCCTCAGTCCCCTTTTATGTATCATAATCCACCAGGCAATAACAGAGGAATTCAAGACAAGTTGCCCCTGGGACCTCCTCTATGCTGATGACCTGGCCCTCATAGCAGAATCACTACCAGAACTAGAGAAGAAATTTCAGGTGTGGAAGTAAGCTTTCAAATCAAAAGGCGTTAGAGTCAATGTTGCAAAGACCAAAGTTCTAGCTAGTAGGAAGGCGAACACATCACACACAACCTCAGGTAGGTGGCCCTGCTCGATGTGTAGAAAAGGTGTAGGTAAAAACTCCATAAGATGTACCCAGTGTAAGCTATGGACACATAAGAGGTGCAGCAACATCACAGGAAGATTAACCGGCAAGATAGCACAGGGGCAATAAACACCACAGATGCTCAGAAAACAGATTCCATCACACTCCAGGTAAAGTAACCAGAAGTAGTTGATAGCTTCTGCTACCTAGGTGACCAAGTTAGTCGTGGGAGTGGATGCTTAGAGAGTGTTACCACTAGAATAAGAATAGCTTGGGCAAAGTTTAGAAAGCTTCTACGCCTACTGGTGACAAAGGGCCTCTTGCTCAGAGTGAAAGGTAGATTGTATGAGGCATGTGTGCGAACTGCCATGCTTCACGGCAGTGAAACATGGGCGGTGACTGCGAAGGAAATGCGTAGGCTCGAAAGAAATCAATCTAGCATAATCCGCTGGATGTGTAATGTCAGCGTGCACACACGATAGAGTATAAATGCCCTGAGAGAAATGTTGGACATAAGAAGCATCGGATATGGCGTGCAAGAGATGTGTAATGTCAGTGTGCACACATGACAGAGTATAAATGCCCTGAGAGAAATGTTGGACATAAGAAGCATCGGATGTGGCGTGCAAGAGAGACGTTTGCACGGGTATGGTCATGTACTACAGATGGATGAGGAGAGCTGTGTGAAGAAGTGCCACTCCCAAACAGTTAAAGGAATCCGGGGTAGAGGTAAACCCAGGAAGACATGGGATGAGATGGTGAAGCTTGACCTTCGAACGTTGGGCCTCACAAAGGCAATGACGAAAGACCGAGACATCTGGAGATATGCTGTGACTGCGAAAACCCAGCAAATAAAGTGAGCTCATGGCTGTATCCTACACTAGTTTCGCATAACCAGCCCCAGCCCATTCAAAAGTACATTGGATAGTGGGGCAACCTGCTGTGCATGACATGAAGTATATTTGCCACTTAAATGTGGCTAACAACTAAGGTTGAATGCTACTGTAGCTTGTAGCCCCAAGAGAACACCTTCTCCAGCTGGCTATTGACTCACTTTCTGTACCCTATCAGTATTTGCAAAGGGAAGTCATCCTTCCCATCGTTGACCTGACGTTTCTGGGTATTTACCCTTCGTCAGCGCACGACAATCACCGGGCTACAAGCTACAGTAGCATTCACCCTTAGTGGTTAGACGCATTTAAGTGGCAAATATACTTCACGTTGTCATGCAGCTACTGTTTATACCTTGTTCAGAGATTTATTATTGCTTGTTTACACTTTTTCGAGATCAGTGATTTTTCGTCACTGGAAAAAGGATATATAAGTATTTGCATCAGGACACCTTCGCATTGAAGACTGGTGATTGTCATGCACTGACGAAGGGTAAATATCCAGAAACTTGGGTCCGTGCGTATGACGTCAGGCCAACAATGGGAAGGATGACTTCCCTTTGCAAATACTGATAGGGCACCGAAAGTGTGTCAATAGCCAGCTGGAGAAGGTGTTCTCTTGGGGCTACAAGCTACAGTAACATTCACCCTTAGTGGTCAGCCGCATTTAAGTGGCAAATATACTTCACGTGTATATATATATATATATATATATATATATATATGTGTATATACGCACACATCTATATATATACATATATTTATATATACATATATATATATATATATATATATATATACATATGTCCTGTTATTATTTTTATTGTATTTGTGTAACATTGTTCATTTTTTTTCGTCCTTGTTTTTGTATACATTCGCTGCTTTCTTCCAAGGAATTTAATGCTCTTAGCTTAGTTTTTCCTTGGGGCTGGCCAGATTGGAGCAATATCAAGAATAACCAGCCGAAATTGCAAAGATAATCTGGATCTCGACTGATGAAAGAAAACTCCAAATGACCTGTCCTTGTTTTCTTTGTACCATCTATCTAGATGTTTTGTTATCTCTTTCTGGTATCACCTAACTGTCTGGATGTTTTGTGTTCGTATCCCATTTTGTATTTATATATATATGTGTGTGTGTGTGTGTGTGTGTGTGTGTGTGTGTGTGTGTGGAGGCACAATGACCCAGTGGTTAAGGTAGCGGACTCGCGGTCACAGGATTGCGGTTTCGATTCCCAGACTGGGCGTTGTGAGTGTTTATTGAGCGAAAACACCTAAAGCTCCACAAGGCTCCGGCAGGGGATGGTGGTGAACCCTGCTGTACTATTTCACCACAACTTTCTCTCACTCTTACTTCCTGTTTCTGTTGTGCCTGTAATTCAAAGGGTCAGCCTTGTCACACTGTGTCATGCTGAATATCCCCGAGAACTATGTTAAGGGTACACATGTCTGTGGAGTGCTCAGCCACTTGCACGTTAATTTCACGAGCAGGCTGTTCCGTTGATCGGATCAACTGGAACCCTCGACGTCATAAGCTACGGAGTGCCAACTAACTAAATATATATATATATATATATATATATATATATATATATAGTGGCGTATGTACACTTTGTCTCTTATATGTAAGTACACATTTTTCTAAATCTTGTACGACTCTATTTCTGTTTATCAGCCCTTTCACCCTTATTCGTCCATTCTACTCTTTGTTCTTTCTTTCCCACTCTCTCACATTTCCTTGCCTTCTCTTCTTGCTCACTTTCCCTACACTTTCACTTCACTGTGTCCCTGTCATTTTTTCTCACCCCTCCTTATTTCTTTTGTCCCTCTGCCTCTACCTCTCGCTCTTCTCTTCCCACGTAACCGGCACTCGGCCAAGCCTGATCTTTCTTTCTTGGCCGGCCGTTGTGCGTGCAACATTGATATTCCTCTCTGTGCCTGTGAAATCTTGTAGCCCTGCCATAAGGCTTTATTTAAACATACAGCAGCTTAATTTGATTTGTCCTTAGTCGAAAGACATCTGTTGTTATGTCCTGTTATTATTTTTATTGTATTTGTGTAACATTGTTCATTTTTTTCCGTTCTTGTTTTTGTATACATTCGCTGCTTTCTTCCAAGGAATTTAATGCTCTTAGCTTAGTTTTTCCTTGGGGTTGACCAGATTGGAGCAATATCGAGAATAA
The DNA here is from genome assembly GCF_046866305.1 of Octopus bimaculoides. Classification (NCBI taxonomy): domain Eukaryota; kingdom Metazoa; phylum Mollusca; class Cephalopoda; order Octopoda; family Octopodidae; genus Octopus; species Octopus bimaculoides. The sequence continues at coordinate 26,797,584 of NC_142942.1, read as the reverse complement.
CCAGCCGAAATTGCAAAGATAATCTGGATCTCGACTGATGAAAGAAAGCTCCGAATGACCTGTCCTTGTTTTCTTTGTATCGTCTATCTAGATGTTTTGTTTTCATGTCCCATTTTGTATTTATATACATATATAGCGGTGTACATACACTTTGTCTCTTATATGTATATATATATATATATATATATATATATATATATATATATATATATATATATATAGATATATATACATATAATATATATATAATAATACAAATGATATGTGAGCATATATACATACATATATGTACATACCTACATCTACATGTATATATAGATGCATATCCGGGTACAGGATGTCAAAAAAATGTGGACAAAAAAGGAACGGGAACATAAACAAAGCACAAATAACAAACTTTTTTTATGCACAACAGAATGAACACATAAGAAAACAGACAAGCTACATATGGAACTTTTCCTTCATCAGCTGCCTCTATTCTAAACTAGGCGTTTCAAAGATGAGGCAGAACGTGCTCTTAGAATAGCTCTTCCCGCGAAGCAATTAAGTGAAACCTGCTATGCGGAGGATTCCAAAGTAGCAAACAGAAACCAACACAGGGGAAAACAAACGTTGAGGGCTGTTAGACCGAACGAGATGAGATACTGAACGCTGTGATGTGACGAACTTGAGCAGAGAGAGATAGCAGTTCGTATTGCCTTTATGCTGGCCGAATGGAGAAAGGAAGAACTGACCACAGGTCGCGTGTGATCAACGAGGAGTGGTAGAGAGAGGAAAAGGGAGGAAGTTGAACATAGGTGAGCGACGAGAGACAGGGAGGAAGAGTGAGAGAGAGATATAGCAGTGAAGGGGAGAAGCAAGGACAACAGAAGGAAGAAGAACGAGAGGGGGAGATAGGTAAGAACAAAGATAGATAGATAGATAGATAGATAGATAGATAGATAGATAGATAGATAGATAGATAGATGGATCGATGGATAGAGTGCGCGTCAGAAATGTAAAGTTAAAATTACTTGCAAATGACGCATAGCGTTCAATAATATAATAATACAAATGATATGTGAGCATATGCATATATACATACATACATATATATACATCATCATCATCATCATCATCGTCATCGTTTAATGTCCGCTTTCCATGCTAGCATGGGTTGATATATACATATACAATATATATATATACATATATATATATATACATATACATATATACATACATATATACATATATATATATATATATATACATATATATGTATATACATATACATATATATATATATACACATATACATATATATATAATGCAAGAGAGTTAGGGGTTGAGGATTCAACCCACTAAGGGATAGTATCTATCTAATATACTGCTGGGAGGGTACCCAATTATTGTTACACTAGTGTTATACCAAGTGTAATAAGTGGGTGTGGGTAAAAGGGGGGTTATTTTACCCTAAATTTATATAGCAATTAGAAAATGGAGGATAATATGCTGTACCCAACGACTTGCAGACAGTGTATTCCGTTGAATTAACTAACTTATTTTGTAACTAAAATGACAAAAACCCCAAAATACAAATGTTTATGACAAACCATGTTATATTGACAATCAGGTTTACAAATATAAAGTACATTAGGAATTTGAGAATAAACATAAACTTACAGCTGTTTCAGCCGAGCATTGGCATGCCCCATTCTATTCAGACAGACACACACAAATATACAGTCCTTTAGCATTAAATTTTGTAGTCAATTTAAGTGGTGTATGTGGAACTTCTAGTGTTTCATCTATATTCTCAGTTTGTTCTTTTCCAGTATCACTCCTTTTAAGATAAACTTTCTTTCTGGGACACCAGCAACTCAATCACATTATTCTCTATCATCATCATCATCATCATCAACATATAACATCCATTTGCCATGGGATGGATGGCTTGACAGGAACTGGCAAGACCTGGGGCCGCACTAGAGTCTGTTTTGGCTTGGTTTCTACAGCTGGGATGCCTTTCCTAACGCCAACTACTCCACAGAGTATACTGGATACTTTTTATGAGGCACCATCACCAGTGCATTTTATGTGGCAATACTTTTTACGAGGAACCTTGGTTTTAAGATCTCAGTTCTGTTGTACTGGGTAAGTCTTCTTGAGTACAGCAATGCACTACATATCTTGGTCCTCTGTCACTTGCTTCGTAAGATTCAGTGTTTTGAGATCAGCCTTCAACACTTCGTACCATGTTTTCCTGGGTCTCCCTCTTCCACAACTTCCCTCCACTTAAAGTGGTCGTGGCACTTCTTTATGCAACTTTCTTCAAATCTTACATTCTTTGTAAGTGTAAAAATATCTTTCTGAATTTGATGTAAATTTTTTGTTTGAGGAAAACTTGTAATGTCAAGGATACATTCTAGCTCTATACTTTTCAAAGCACTATTCAAAGTTGAAGGTTTCACTTCATCCCATGACTCAGCTGTAGTATTCACAACATCCATTATGTTGAATTTCTTTTAGAACTTTCTAACTGTAAGGTTTATCCTTCTCGTCAATTACTTTCATAAGTTGTTTAAAAGTTCTCATATAATATGCCTTGAAGTTAGCTATCACACTTTGATCCATTGGCTGGGGCAAAGAAGTTGTATTCTTGGGGATATAACTTACTCTTGCAAGTAAATAAGGTTAACCAAGTTGACATCAGTGTGTTGCCTAAAAGAAGCAATGCTTCATTGGGAATATATCTGGTATTGTACCTTTCTACTGCAGGACAAAAACGTTTGTAAACTACTCTTTGAAAAGGTTCTTAGTCATCCACACTTTCTTATGTGAATGCCAAATCAAAGGTACATTCAACTTTATGTTACCTTTGAAAGCTCTTAGATTTTCAGAGTGACACGTGTAGGGGCTTTAATTTCTTATCACCTGCAACATTTCCTGCCAAAAGGAGTGTCGGACAATTTCTGGAAACTTTAAATCCTGGTGTTAATTTTTCTTCTTAAGAAATAAAAGTTCTAGCAGGCATGCACTTCCAGAAAAGTACAATCGCATGAACATTGTATACTTGCTCTGGTATGTAGCCCCCTGCAGCAATCATTTTCTTCAGCCACCCAGGATAATTAATAGCAGATTTGTATCAACACTAGCAGTTTCACCAGTCATTTTTATGTAGTACAAATTCATGCGCTTCTTAAACCTTTCAAACCAGCTTTTACAAGCCAAAAAGGGATTTTCATTAGAAGTTTTACCTTCCTTTTTCAAATAAACTTGTGGCTCTTTTTTGAATTACCATAGTGTTTATCGGCACTTTACACTGATTCTGATCCTCAATCGATACACCCAAAAAGTCACTCCATTTTAAGCATTACATTAGACCTATGGAACAATAAGGTCCAGACAGTTAATGGAGTAGCTTCTTAAACACTTACCATAATTTTCTCTCTGTTGTCACATATTATTGCCATTGCAGACATTGCAAGATTTAATATTTTGACAATGTAATTTGGTTTTACTTGAGAATCAAGTCATTTTAAAACATCAAGTTTAATATCCAGTGTAGATCCTTTATGGTTCTTTTTTGTATAACTACCCTCAAATCTACTTGATAGCTTCTTTCCAGACATCTTAATTTGAAGGCAAATCCAATAACAGCAGCAATTAATTATCCACAATAAATATGTAGTAAAAAAAAATTGACCCAGGAAAGATTTGCTTTGTGAGAGCATAAAATTGTCTTATTCCTATCTATGCAATAATGAAAATTAGATGAAAAAGTGAAGAACTGAAGAAGAGAAACTCCTATATGATTATAGTTAGTTGAAGTGATACCAGATTTTATAGACAATTTGCTCCTTGCACTCCTCACTTAAGACATAAATATACACACAAACAATCATGCTCACACACACACACTCATACAAACAGATATACACATTCATGCACACACGTTATCTGTTGTAGCCTGTTGGATTCAATAGCTAATGAGTTGATAATGGTGATGATGTGGGTTGCATTGGTCTATATGTTAGTAATAGTGGGTGAGTATTGTTGGTGTTGATGTGATTATGTTGTTCTTGCTAATTGTATTGTTGTGGCTGTTTAGTCTCAAGTCAATCCTCATAGACCTAAGACCAGGACACCACATTATATGATTTTATTTGAAATGGATTTGCTTATCTACTTCATACAATATATTACTGTTGCTGTTGTTGGTTACATTTGTGTTGATGATAGAAATACACACATTTGTGTGTGTGTGTGTGTGTGTGTGTGTGTGTGTGTGTGTGTATGTATACTCACATTATGTACATTAAATATATATATGTGCGTGTGCAACATGATGACAGTTTTTCAAAACATTAACAATAAAACGCAAGTGGTCACTGAGCTAAGAGGAAAGTGTAGTTTTAAATTAACAATACATGTTTAAGTAAGAGCAAAATTACAGACCGTATCTCAAAATTATACTTTACAATTTCCATAAGCATGAAATCTTGTAGCCATAATGTGAAGGATGCCTGTATGACGAAGACAGATGTGTAAAGAAATGCTGATCTCTAACTGTGGAGAGAACCTGTAGTAGAGGTAAACCCAGTAACACGTGGGACAAGGTGGTGAAATATGATCTTCAAAATTTGGGCCTCACAGAGGCAATGACCAGTGACTGAGACCTTTGGCAATATGCTGTGCTTAAGAAGACGCATCAAGCCAAGTGAAATTGTAGTCATGGCTGATGCTGGTGTCATGTAACTGGCACATATAAAGCACCTTTCGAGCATTGGGCTACTTTTGAATGTTTGACCTCACGGAGGCAATGAACAAGACATTTGGCATTATGTTGTGCTTGAGAAGAAGACTCATCAAACCAAGTAAAATCAGTCATGACAGATACCGGTGTCACGCAAATGGCACCCATGCTGGTGGCACATAAAAGCACCCATTACACTCTTGAAGTGGTTGGTGTTAGGAAGGGTATCCAGCCATAGAAACCATGCCAAATCAGACAGGAATCTGGTGTAGCCTTCCAGCTTGCCAGCCCTGGTCAAACTGTCCAGCCTATGCCAGCATGGACAACAAACGCTAAATGATGATGATGATGATGATATATATATATATATATATATATACCGGAGTAAGCACATGAAATGTGCAACAAGGTGGAAAAAAGAGTACTCAAATACCAGAGGTAGAGTAATATGCTTTATTTAAAAGCAGCAGAAATATAACAAAAAAACCGTTACTCTGAGTTTCACGTTCCAGTTCATCGGACAGTTTTGTTAGAAATGGAGGAAGGATAACGATGCAATCGAAAGTAATGTAAAATTTAAAATTTAAAACACAAGAACTTCGCCTCTTTAATCAGCCAGCACAACAATAAAATAATTACCAAAAGCAATAATGCAGACCAGCTTACAAGGGCCTGTAATTGCAAAGACCCAACCTCCTGTCCGTTGGAAGGAAGATGTCTAGAAAAAGGCATCGTATATAGGGCCAAAGTCCAGATAGAAGGCTCGCATGATTATAGAACATATACGGGGGCTACAGAAAATTCTTTCAAAACCAGACTGTATTCACATAAAAATTCTTTTAGGTACCCTGAAAATAGAACAAAAACGAGCCTGGCAAAATACGTCTGGCATTTAAAGGAGAATGAAGCCCAGCCTTTCAGCGTGACATGGAGGATTTTAGGTAAAGCATCGCCTTACAGGCACGGTGCCCATAAGAGACCATTGAAATGTGATCTTTGTTTATTGGAAAAAATGAATATCTTGTTCCAGGATAAGAAGGCGCTTAACCAAAGACGCGAACTTTTAAACACATGTAGGCATGCGTCCAAATTTAAAATGTCTACATGTAATATTCCATATGGGTAAAATTTTGGACTATGATCGACTCCTTATAACCATTGTGCAATCTGACTATTGGATTGGTACTGAATTAGCATTGTGAGAATTTTGTAAAGACCCCTACGTCATTTTAAGAAAACCTTCGTCTGTTATATACATAATTTTTCTTCTCCCTTGTTTTTACTTTTATTTTTATTTATTTTTTACTTTTTATTTTTTTCTATTCTATTTTTTAAAAAAACCCTTTGTATTCTTTTATTCTTTTATGCATGTATTTTCGCCTGGTTTTAACCTTTATACAACCAGCGGTTTAAGAAGTTGGCTGCATATATACACTGAAATCTAATGGGTTTTTTTATGTAGATGTCTGTATAGTTAAAGCACTTACGTATTCATATACATGTACCTACGCTTGCATATGGGGCCTGGGTTCGCACTTGTGCATATGCTGTTATGATTTCGTGCGTATATTCTTTTTGTGTATACACGGTAAGGGCATATGCTTATGTTTATTTATACATACATGCATCTATATTATTATGTGTGCGTATGTGCGATCAGGTTCACACTCACATATACTTGTATGTGTACATGCGCATGTACAAGGTTATGATCGTAACTATTTGCGTACATATCAGCATATGTATCTATATGCGTGATGCTATATACATTTTTGTATACGCGCATATGCGCAATCTAAATTTTTCTGCACGTTCACTATATGTTCTTGCTTATTTTCTCTCTCTACTTCTTCCTTCCTATCCCCAGCCTTTCTCTCTTCTCTTTTCTTCCTTTTTTTCCATTTCTTTCTTTCTTTCTTTATTCTCTTTCTTTCTCCTTTCCCTTTTTTATGACAACTACATTCCCCCCGCCACCCCCTTTCCCATATTTAACGTTGTTATAGATACGTTACTCTTTACCCCTCCACTCCATAGATTAAGATACAATTGTCGTTACCAGTGCATAGGTTTTCCATGCGCAGGCTTATATGCGTGTGTACGTATATGTGTGTAGATTTGTACTTATGTATATATCTGTGCCTTGTAAATATAGACATATATACGTAGATTGTCTGTGCGTATGCAGCTGTATATTTCGATGTATATATTTACATGTAGATATATATATATATATGTTGTGGATAGCCTTGTATACATACACGCTATTGTATTTTATTTTATTTTATTTTATTTTATTTTATTTTTATTTTGAATGCAGCATATGCTTTATTTTATTGATTTGATTTTAAAGCGTTAAATCGAATATATTTAATTATCTATAATATGTATTTGGAGCCCATTTTTCTATTTAAGGTTTTCTTCGATATTTTTTAATAGAGTGAATCTGTATTAAATTTATTTGGTCTGTGAATTACACATCATTGACCGTTAATTGAAACGACCAATCCATGGCCCTTATTTGAAACAACCAATCAGACGAATCCATGTGTTTTAAATTTTAAATTTTACATTACTTTCGATTGCATCGTTATCCTTCCTCCATTTCTAACAAAACTGTCCGATGAACGGGAACGTGAAACTCAGAGTAACGGTTTTTTTGTTATATTTCTGCTGCTTTTAAATAAAGTATATATATACATATATATATATATATATATATATATATATATAAGTCAGTAAATAGTGGGGTTGTGTTAACCGCACGTGGAGAAATAATAGGAAAATGTAAAAAAGCCAGAATGCTGAACTGGGAGAATAATTTAATGAAGATTTTTTCTAACCGGTTTTCATTGCGATGAAGCAAATTATCAAGAAGAAGGAGAATGAAAATGTTTTTTTACAAAGAAGTACAAAAAAGTACAAAGTGAAGAAAATAATATATAAAACAATAATATATAAAAAAAATAAATATACCCATACATTATATTGTCTTTGAGCTTTTGTAGTTCAATAGTAGTTCATGTATAAATTGGTAGGAAAAATAAGGATGCATGAGAGTTGAGAGTTTTGTTAGGTTTAAAAAAAGGGGTTAAAAGTTTGTGTTAAGCAGGAAATGTGGTGTCAAAACAGGAAGTGTGTGTAAGGGGAGACAAGTGTTTTTAGTTAGAGTTATGAACTCTTTTTTTCTTTTCAAAACAGGAAGTTTGTGTCTGTTCATAGAGAAATAAGGTCACTGAGGGGTGTGTGTGTTAAGAAATGGTTGGAATTTCTCTATGAAAAGATTCTCCTTGTTGATTCTTTCTTGTGTGGAGATTCTGTCTTTACATTGATAGAAAGGGAATATAATGAATTTAGGGTTTTTGTTTCTGGCGTAAGAGTCTATGTGGCCACTGAGTGGAATTTGGCGGTATTGTGGGAGGTTTATTTGTTCCTTATGGACAGCTACTCTTCTACGTAATGGGAGGCTCGTCTGTCCGATATAGAAGTTTTGGCAACCTGCGCAAGTAAGGACATAAATGAGGTTACTCGAGGAACAAGAGAAATTGGTTTTAATTTTAAACTTTGTTCCTCGTTTGAAGGTAAATTCAGAGCCTTCAAGTAGGTAAGGGCAGGTGCCACAATTAGGGCGTGCACATTTTTTAACTGATGGAAGTGATATTTGGATGATTGTTTCATCATATGGAATGAACCCTATGAAAAACTTCTAGAATTCAAATCCATTCTTAATAACATACATCCCAACATTCAATTCACTATGGAATTCAGCAAACATCATCTCCCTTTTCTTGATCTCTTAATCATAAAAACACCTAATAACCAAATCACAACCGACATCTACCACAAACCTACAGACTCACAACAATACCTCCTTTTTAGCTCATGCCACCCAAAACACACCAAGATAAATATCCCCTTTAATTTAGCTAAAAGAATTTGCACCATTGTCTCTGACCCTACCACTCGAGAAATACGCTTACAAGATCTCAAAAAAACAGTTACAACGCCAATATCCCTCCACACTCATAGATCTTGGAATAAAACGTGCCAAGGAGCTTGACAAAAACACACTAAAAACCAACCAACATAATAACACACCCAACCCCAAAATACTTCCATACATCTCCACCCATAACCCCAATAACATCGAAGCATTCACCACAATTAAACAAAACCTCCCCTTACTTACCACAGACCCGAAAATGAACAATATCATTAATACACACAAAGTCCTTAAATGCAAAAGGCAACACAAATCTTTGAAAACATTATTAACCAATTCCAAACTACATACACCACTTCCACCCCCATCAGTTAAAAAATGTGCACGCCCTAATTGTGGCACCTGCCCTTACCTACTTGAAGGCTCTGAATTTACCTTCAAACGAGGAACAAAGTTTAAAATTAAAACCAATTTCTCTTGTTCCTCGAGTAACCTCATTTATGTCCTTACTTGCGCAGGTTGCCAAAACTTCTATATCGGACAGACGAGCCTCCCATTACGTAGAAGAGTAGCTGTCCATAAGGAACAAATAAACCTCCCACAATACCGCCAAATTCCACTCAGTGGCCACATAGACTCTTACGCCAGAAACAAAAACCCTAAATTCATTATATTCCCTTTCTATCAATGTAAAGACAGAATCTCCACACAAGAAAGAATCAACAAGGAGAATCTTTTCATAGAGAAATTCCAACCATTTCTTAACACACACACCCCTCAGTGACCTTATTTCTCTATGAACAGACACAAACTTCCTGTTTTGAAAAGAAAAAAAGAGTTCATAACTCTAACTAAAAACACTTGTCTCCCCTTACACACACTTCCTGTTTTGACACCACATTTCCTGCTTAACACAAACTTTTAACCCCTTTTTTTAAACCTAACAAAACTCTCAACTCTCATGCATCCTTATTTTTCCTACCAATTTATACATGAACTACTATTGAACTACAAAAGCTCAAAGACAATATAATGTATGGGTATATTTATTTTTTTTATATATTATTGTTTTATATATTATTTTCTTCACTTTGTACTTTTTTGTACTTCTTTGTAAAAAAACATTTTCATTCTCCTTCTTCTTGATAATTTGCTTCATCGCAATGAAAACCGGTTAGAAAAAATCTTCATTAAATTATTCTCCCAGTTCAGCATTCTGGCTTTTTTACATTTTCCTATATATATATATATATATATATATATACGAGAGGGTACCCAAAAGTAACTGGAAACATTATCTGTGGAACAAACCCATTGTTAGTTCAGGCTTCTGCTGTGGCCTTCAGGCATCAGTCTGCTGACGAGCTGCATCCAGTGAGATCGTACTGCCACATAGTGCATCTTCGTTTTGCAGTGCTTCTCCTGTTTGTCAATTTTTGCGATGGCTAAAACAAAAGAACAGCATGCTTCTATGAAATTCTGCTTACTGCTGAGGAAACTGGTGACCGAAACAGTTGTCATGCTTCAAACAGCTTACAAGGATGCTGCCATGAGCAAAACACAAGTTTGCAAGTGGTTTCCACACTTTAGGAATGGTTACTTGTTGCTTGAAGACCAACTTCATTGACGACGATCATCGATCTCCTGAACGAATGAAAACATCATGAAAATTTATGCATTGATCTTGGAGGACCATCACTGAACAATTGACAAGCTCGTTGATATGACTGGTGTGTCCTGGAGCTCCTGCCAACAAATTTTGAGGAAGGAATTGCAAATGAAAAGAGTTGTGGCAAAATTTGTACCTCACTTGCTCACAGAAGACAAAAAGCAGTTATGACTGAATGCATGTTGTGAACTGAAAGAACAGTTGGAAGTTGATCCAGACCTTTTTTTCAAAGGTCATTACTGATGACGAAAGCATATTGTGAAGATGTGGAAGAGGTGAAAAACAAAACCAATAGAGTCATTGAAAGGCATCACTTCACAAGAGTTCCAGCACTGCTTCAAATAGTGGAAAACAGACCTGGACCAATGCATTGCTTCAAATGGAGAATATTTTGAAGGTAATAAAAGTGTAAACATTCAAAACTAAGTGAATAAAATAATATTGCAAAATGCTGGTTTCCTCATATATATATATATATATATATATATATATATATACACATATGACCATCAGCTATTACTGCTGAGACAATTAAAATATCAGGTTGTGTGGGAGACAGCCTAGTCACTCGCATAGTTCATCAGGTTATTCAGGAAGGCATTATCCCCAAAGACTGGTGTAGCAGTATTATAGTCAGCTTAGATAGAAACAACTACAGAGGTATCAAACTGCTGGATCAGGTCATGAAAATTACACAGAGTTATATCTCAACTATTTAGGGATAGAATTAAACTAGATGAGATGTAATTTGGTTTTGTTTCTGGAAGAAGTAACAAAGATACCATCTTCATAGTGACATGGTTGCAAGAAAAGTATTTGGCCAAAAGTAAGCCATTGTACTTAGCCTTCGTCGACCTGGAGAAAGCTTTCAACAGGGTTCCCCACTCTCTTATTTGGTGGTCTGTAAGGAAGCTAGGAGTAGAGGAGTGGCATCTTAAAGCCATACAGGCCATGTACAATGATGCTGTCAGTAAGGTGAGAGTTGGCCTTGAATACAGTGATGAATTTAATGTACAAGCTGGAATACACCAGAGATCAGTTCTTAGTTCACTCTTATTTATCATAGTTCTCCGAGCCATAACAGATGAATTTAAAACTGGATGCCCATGAGAACTGTTATATACTGATGATCTTGCTCTTATTGCAGAATCTGAAGCAGAATTGGAGAAGAAGTTCCGGGTTTTGGAAGCAAAACCTGGAATCAAAGGGCCTTAGAGTTAAGTTAGCTAAGATTAAAGTTTTTGCTACCGAGAAAGGAGATCAGACTCTCATTCCAGCTGGTAAATGGCCTTGTTCAATAAGTAGGAAAGGAGTGGGATGTAATTTCATTCGCTATACAAAGTGTAACCTATGGATGTGTAGTAGTCTGTGGTCTGTAGCTAAAATAGTTGAATGATCTATCTTGCAAGAAGTTTTATAGAGTAATCTCCCGTCAATAAGTTTCTCGGAAGATTCTATTTCATGAGAAGTAATTCTTAATTATTCAAGAAGCTTCGCGTTTCTCTTGGAAGTTTCTAGAATATTTAGCGTTCCATTAATAAAAACAGCTTACTTGCCCTGCTCTTTGCTTCTTAGTTGACTAGACTCTGAGTCATTCACATCATTGCTATGCCTGTCTATTTCTCTATGCCACATAACTGAAAACCACCACTTAGCTGTTACTTCTACATATCTGAACTTCCTTCATTCAACTAGATTCTACATATTGATTATATTTCATCAACAACCAAATAATAAAATATATTTTTATGTAGTAAATATATAGTTCTTAAATTTATTCTTCTTCTTTGTAAGATTTCTTCTAATAATATACACGCAGCCATTTCAATACTTGATACTGAACATATATTCCACACTACAAATGCATATGAGATGCAGTGGAATCAGATAAGGTTGCTTTTGTGTGTGGCAGAAGCACTGGAACAGTAAGTAGTAAAAGCACAAGGGACTTAAACTCTCTCACATGCCCAGGAGGCTCTCTTGAGGTAGTAGATAGGTTCTGCTATTCAGGTGATCAAATTAGCAACGGTGGTGGATGCTATGAAAGTATTGTTTCTAAAATAAGAATAGGGTGGAGAAAGTTCAGAGAACTACTACCTCTGTTGGCAGCAAAAGGACTCTCTCTCAGAGTGAAAGGTAGGTTGTATGATGCTTGTGTGAGAACAGCTATGTTACATGGTAGTGAGACAAGGGTTCTGACTGTGGAGGACATGTGTAGACTGGAGAGGAATGAAGGTAGTATGCTCTGTTGGATTTGCAATATCAGTGTGCATGACCAACAAAGTACAACCGTGATGAGAGAAAAATTAGGCATAAGAGGGATTAAATGTGGTATGCAGGAGAGGAGACTGTGTTGGTTTGGACATGTGATGCGTATGAGTGAAGACAGCTGTATACAGAAGTACCTGTCACTGAAAGTGGATGGTATCTGTGAAAGAAGGAGACCTAGGAAGACATGGGATGAAGTGGTGAGGACTGATCTTAGGATGTTGGGGCTCACGGAGGAAATGACAGTAGACTGAGATGTATGGTAATATGAGGTCCTAGGGAAGACCCATCCACAAAACTGAATGCTAGAAGAGTTGTGTCCCACCCACATGTAACAACATACTTTTCACTCACTCTACCCTAAGAAATCAAACAACTCCTGTTCTAATTACATCGTTCTCTTCTTCACATTTCTTTCTCATACATCTTTCTTGCACTCACTGCCATGCTCACTGTATCACTGCTCCCCACACCCACTCCCTATTTTTCTAACCAGGTTCTACACTCATATTCTTGTTACTTCTAAGGGATCTTTCTGATTTGACGGGCAACACTTTTCATTTATGTTTTATGAAGTGTTTTTGGTACCGAAACACTTTCAAACTTCATATACTTGTATATTTTGTGTTATAGAACAGATAAAAATTTTTGTATTCGAAGTTATTTCATGTAAAAAATTGTCGTATTTCGGTAATTTTAACCAATCACTGACGTCTATTGAGGTGAAAACAATTACTGCCGTGGAATGTAAACAACATGTTCTAACGGTATCATGGGATCTTTTCCCTTGAATAAAATTAGTGCCATAGTTTGTCAACAACAACTATCGGTGGTACTGTTATTTATGACATCATTCGTGCGTTTGTACTGGTTTTAGCTTTAGGGTTAGGGTTCGGGTTTTAGAGTTAGGGTTAGTTTTAGGGTTACGGTTAGAGTTATGATTATTTTTGCCATAACCTCACTCATAACTCTAACCCTAAAACCTTATAACTCATAACCATAACCCTAACCCCAACCCTAAAACGCTAAACCCTTACTAGGGAATAATGATATAATTAAACAGGGAATAACACTCTTGACACCGGCAAAAATTATTGTTTACAAAAACAGCAGTAACTATATTCAGTTGAATAGATGTCAGTGATTGGTTGAAATTACAGAAATACGACAACTTTAACATGAAATAACTTGCAATGTACAATTTTTTGTTAAGAAGGCTAAGAGAAAAAGTTGTTTTATATGACACATTCTACCAGTATCCCAAGTTTGAAAGTGTTTCGTTAAGAAAACAAGTGGTGCCCGTCAAATCAGAAAGATCCCTTCTAAGTATACCCTAGAACTACACCATCTCTCTTCTGCTCTCTCTTACACTTTTGCTATTTCCTACTGTCTTTTTCTTTCCCTTTCATCACTCTCTCTCTCCTTTTGTTTTTCCTCTGACTAGGTAACTAAGTATTACCTTTACATCAGCACACTTGTTTCTGGCCTCTTTCTGTACCTCTCTCACTCACTCTCTCTCTCTCTGGGTAACCATGTACCTCCTCTATAGTAAAACACCTATTTCTGCCTCTGTATTTCTCTGTAACACTCTAACCTTTCACCATTTGATACTGGAGCACCTCTTCTAATGCCTCTTCTGCTGTGGCAAGACACTTGCCTTGCTTCTGTCTCTTTGTCACACTCTAACTTTCATCCTCTGACACAAATGCCCTGCCCCTCTCATAATTCCTTGTCTTACGAGTTACTTGATTACAACTGCCAGTGCTGATGCCACATTAAAAGCATTCAGTTCACACTGTAATGTGGTTGGCATCGGGAAGGAAATCCAGCTGTAAAAATCTTGCCAAAACTAGCTTTGCTTGTGCTAGTGCCATGTAAAAAGCACTGAGTCCACTCTGCAGAGTGATTGGTGTTAGAAAGAGCATTCACCTGTAAAATTACTGCCAAAACAGACAATAGCCTTGGCTAAATTTTCCACTTGGCCAGCTCCTGTCAACTGTCCTACCCATGCATGCATGGAAGATGGACATTAAATGATGATGATAATGATAATGATATATATATATATATATATATATATATATATATATATATATATATATATATATAAATGAATATCAAGTGAGAGGGAATGCAGGTAGGACAATGCTATTGCCCCTTATTCTCTTAGAGATTTCAGCATCCATATCTCAGTGCATATTCACTGCATGTTTCAAATAGATGTATTCTTTTACCTCTTTGATTTCTTTGCTTCTCACCTCTATTCAGCATTTACTACGTTTTGTACATATATATTCACACACACACACAAACACACACACAGATGTATTAATTAAAAGGATGCTAAATAGCACTAACTGAAATAACGCTATGTGCATTTATATTTACTATGTTGATGTACATTCAAACTTGGAAAAAAAGATTTTGTCACCTTTTGATATTTTAGTCAGCACCTCCTCAACTGATAGAAGTTGTCTTTGCCCTGCTAGTATAACTAGTGCATCAAATCAAGCTTTCTGAAACTGAAATGACCCTGATCCTCCACTTATTTTTTATTTTGCATGGTACAGTAACCAATATGTATTACAAACATATCCCAATGTCCAAGTACACTATCTATAGCCAGCTCCTCCTTACTTCACCATCATCATTTAATGTCCGTGGGAAGGGCAAATTGTATGAAGCTTGTATATGTACAGCTATGTTACATGGCTGTGAAACATGCACCCTGCAAAGGCTTGAAAGAAATGAAGCTAGCATGCTCTGCTGGATGGGTAATGTCAGTGTGCATGCACAAGAGAGTAAATGATTTAAGAAGGAAACTGGGTATAAGAAGCATCAGATGATGTATCCAAGAGAGAAGACTGCACTGGTTTGATCATGTGACGCATATAGAAGTGCCATTCTCTAATTGTGGAGGGTACCTGTGACAGGAGTAGACCCAGAAAGACATAGGACAAAGTGATGAGAAAGGATCTTCAGACATTGACCCTCATTGAGGAAATGACAAGGGATCGGGAGAAATGGTAAAACACGTCAAACTAAATAAAATCACTATCTTCCACACATACAGGCTTGTACTCTCAGGAGCCAGTGCCACTTAAAAAGCACCCGTGCTGGTGCTGCACAAATGCACCCATGCTGGTGGCACATAAAAAGCACCCAGCAGACTCTGTTAAGTGGTTGGCATTAGGAAGGACATCCAGCCATAGAAACCATGCCATAACAGACAGTTGGAATCTGGACAGGTCCCTGCTAGCCAGCTCCATGTCAAACTGTCCAATCCATGCCAGCATGGAAAGCAGATGTTAAATGATGATGATGATGAATGGCTTCCTGTAAGGTAAATATAGGGTAACATTAGCCACTCATTATTACCAGCAAGTGCCACAGATGGTTTAGATAGCTGTTTCTCATAACAAAGTTGATGCCATGTTGATGATGTCCACTTTCGGAGCAGTTGCTCCAGACAAATATAGCCCTCACCAACCTTAAGGAAACCTTTTCGAAGTTTCATTAAGTGAACCATATAATGTCTAAGTTCACTAGCTATTGGTGTCATTCATTAGTTAGGTTGCTTTGTCAAGTTGCCAATTTATATCCATATATTTTGTATAAGTGGGAATGGTATACACACAAACCTAGCTGCCAATGACCATTACTTTACTGCTGATATGAGTTCTAACTAGAAGCTTCCAATATTCAGACTGGCTCCTTTTGCCAATTTCCATTACTACCAGACCTATTATAAATCCAAGATCCTCATTACAAGAGTGAAAACTGTGCATAGTCACTGTGAAAATGACTGGTACATTCACCAAGCTGCCCCAAATTCACAACTTATTTTCTCCTAAAGTGTCCTCTCCCAGTTTTTGTCTTCCTAGACAATCTTCAATACTGGTTCTTGATAAAAAAAATAAATCTTACCTCCTTTCAACAACTATGTTCATCATGATTACTCTCTTCTTTTTATTAAAAATAAATTCAAAACCAGTCAACAGTGATGCCATTGTAGTTTTGTCTCATACTTTAACAAAATATTGTTATTTTCACATGACCAGAAGGATCAATCAACTGACAGGTTGAATTGCTGATAGAATTAACAGCCACCTTAAGGCAGTGAGCTGGCAGGATCATTAGCATGCAGAGTGAAATGCTTAGCAATATTTCATCTGCCATTACATTCTGAGTTCAAATTTTGCCAAGGTCAACTTTACTTTTCATCCTTTTGGGATCGATAAATCAAGTACCAGTTACACACTGGGATTGATGTATTCAACTTATCCCCACTCCCAAATTTCAGACCTTGTACCTATAGTAGAAAGGAGAATTATAGCCACTTTAAATGTACTTAGTCACATGCAAACATGAAAAGCATGTACCAATATTCACATATAAATGACATAATTTACAATATACAATATTCATAGTAATAGTTTGGCAACTCCGACTAATATCTTCATAGATACATAAGTGAGCATATCTATCAATAAGAACATATGTTTAGCCATACACTTGCATATTGTCCACCTGACTGATGATGTGCCAATAAGATAGTCTCTACATCAGGTGTGAGGAGCTTTTTTTTGTACTAGTGATAAATGCAAGTGCATAAGAGTCAGTTGGCATTCATTGTGTTGAGTTTATAAGTATGCAACTTATATTAAATTATTATTTTGGTATTAAGGTTAAAACTCTTTTTGTTTGTTCATATGGATTGTTTGAAACTTTGTCAAGGAGTTGTTTCAAATTTGAAAGTAGGTAAAATTTTGCATGTGAGCAAAGATACTTTCATTCTTGCTCTTCATGGTCATTGGCTTACACGAAATAACATCCAAATCCCTCTCAAAAATCTTTCAAAAAAGGGTGCAGTCACATTAGATAATGTAGTCCTATTCCTATAGTGACAGTATGATCACTGCTGGACTGCTTTGCCTGATAGGTCTGCTCAATAAATGCTGACCAACGGCTAAACAACCACCAAAGTTCTCAGAAGGTCCTCTGAAATAACTTTTTTTTTTTTTGTCACTCTCTACACCTAATCCTTTATGCTCCCAAAAACACACATCTACAATTTATGACCTTCAACAGTTCAAACTATAACTTCGCCAGCTCGCCTCCACCTCGGTTCTGAGAGAGCCTTTAAAGATTGTAAGTTCTGTCTATATCAGAGCAAATACATGCGTGTACTTACGAGTGCGTGTAAATCGGTGTGTATGTTTAAAGACGAGGTTGTATGTCTAATACTAGATCTCTATGTGCCAGCGTATGAGAGATTTCGAACTATTCACGTCAAGAGGGGTATGTGGGACAACATTATCTAATATGACCTTCTCGTCCTTTTGCAAGACTGTAGTTATGCAATTTGAGGAGAATGTGGAAGTTATTTCTAGCATGTCAATGACAATGTGCAGCAGAATTAAAAGACTTTTTGCTCACATACAAAATTTAGGCATCACAAAACCAGCGTAGGTGTTTTAAAGACTTTTACTGCAAACAATTTCCAACCAGAATACAGTAGACTAACTCATCGCAACTAGTTATTTTGGTGCACACCCACATACACTTTAAACATAAATATAACGTTTCAAATTTAATAAGAGTGAAGTGGTAAGACACATTTTCCATGATAAGCAACTTAAGTGAAATACATGTTCATTTACACATGTGAATGGTTTTGGGAATTAAAACGAGAGGTGATACAGAATATACAATCTACGAAATATAAAATATGGATACAAAAGAAAATACGCAAAAGAATTATTATACGAGAGTAGGAAGAGATAGAGAGAAAGCAAGGCGGAGTAAAGTAACAGAAGCAAACACCTGACTTCCCTAATGCATGTGTCGGTATTTACCTTAATAGCTACTGGTATAATAACGAGTTATTTTGTGTCTATATATGTTGAATATCTTGTATTGCAGTGTGTACGTCATTTTCCCTAATAAAGGGTCAAGATAAATTAATTATAAAAAGATATTTTTGTTATATACACGTCTTTGTGTATCTTGCAACTATTTGCATAATTCAAGACAAAATTCTTATTTAAAGAATAACTTGAGAAGAAAGTACTTTATTATGATTTAAGTAACAACGTCGCTTAAAAATCACATAACATATTTAGCCAGACTATTTGTTACAGTAGGTAAGTGAAATCCAAGTAGTTTCGGAAGTATAGTGAGGACACAGCAAAATAATATAACTTGTTAGACTACACACAGAGGTTCAACAACACAAACAAATCGGGACCGAAGTTGATAAGAGAGAAATCTTCTTACCTGAATTTCGAAAACAACAAACCTTGTCAAGATCCCATGTAATTTGTAATATTTATGATATGCTGGAAATCAAAACAGAAACAAAACTGTTGGTGTCGACTTACATCTCTTCCTGATGTTATTGTTTTGTTTTTTGCATTTATCAGCTTGTAATTGTTGTGGGTGACAGTGTTGACATTTACATACATAAATAAAAGCTTTGAAACTGTGCATGCAATGTAAAAAGCTCTATGCAGAGTGAGTTGCAGTTGCCGCGTCTTCCTTAGTTTGCTTTACTTTTTTTTGTGGTTGTCTTCTCCTAGTTAGTTCACTTCAATACACTTCACCGTTTCACTGTTCTTCCCTTCTTTCCTCTTTCCTTTAGTCAATTCTTTTTCTTTCAATTATTTTTACTTTCATTACCTCTTCATTTATTCCTTCGTTCTCTTTTCTATATTCTGCATTTTCTCTATGAGTGTCTTCATTCCTTCCTACTTCTCATTCTCTTCACACTACATCTGCCACCTCCTCCTTCCTGTACTTTCTCGTTGACAATTATAAAACTATAATTTAACCATATTATAAAACTATAATTTAACATAATGTGGCTGTCCTCGAAGGGACGATTAGTACTGTTGTTTAGTCCCAGGAAACATCGTTTCCAGCTGGCTATATGACACAATATCGGTGTCCTTATATTTTCGAACAGGGAGTTCAGCAACACCATCCAGCACAAAGCAGCATCTGTGGACCGGTTCCTGGGTTATTAGTCTTTATCAACGCAGAGTAGCTGTTCGAAAGTATAAGGACACAGATATTGTGTCGTGTAGCGAGCTGCAAACAATGTTTGCCTGGGCTAAACAACAGTAACAATCATCCCTCCCAGAACGGCCACATTATGTTGGCAAATAGCCTTTTACTTTAAAGAACATCTCTCTTTGAGAAATTTAGAAATAATAATGTTTCTATGTTATATATATATATATATATATATATATATATATATATATATATATATATATATATATATATATATATATACTAGCAGTATAACCCGACCTTGTCCAGGTGTGACTTATTACGCCATCTACGATAAGTCTTGCTAGGTGAAAATCAACTAAAAAAGAAAGCCTTACAACGAAAAAAACCCTTATGATGTAAATATGTTCATAATTCAAAAGACGGTGAAATTAATAGGGAAAGTCTGATGGCGTAACATTATTAAGCGTACGTAAATTTCATCCGTCTAATTGGCTATAGAAATGCTTGTGCAAAACAACTTTTTGCACTGCTCTGATTATACATAGCAGAGTAATCCCTTTTAGCAGGGGCTACGATGGCAATTTCTGATGAAGCAATTGCTGGCGATCTGTTGCTACACAGTTTTGCCAGAATTCTATGAGATTGGGCAGAAGACGTTGATGCACCATTTTGCATTATGTTTAAAGTAGCTTCTGGAATGTGGTGAATTGCTGCAGTCTGTTGCTGTCATTTTAAACCAGTTGCTTTCTTTCCCCAGCAAACTCTCTTCTTTGGAGGCATAATCTATGTATATATTAAACAGAACAACAAAAGTTATAATAGATGACAGGGTCGGTACTTTGCACATTTCTGTAATTTTTCAGACTAATACCCGCACGATTACCCAACCCTAACCCTAAAACCCTAAACCTAACACTAACACTAACCCTAAGCCCTAACCCTAACCCTAAAACCCTAACCCTGACCCTAAAACCCTAACTCTAACACCCTAGTGAAAATCGTGGTATATTTACCAAACATTGACGAACATATTGTCGTCAATGATTGTGTGTACAGGTAGAAGGGAAGAAATATAAAAGTTGCAAGAAACAACAGCCAAATCTCCCTTAAATCACACAAAGTAAACGGAATTTTAAAATTTTTACATCAATGGAATTTTTTCGATGTGAACTTTCCAGTGCAGTAATTACGCGCTCAACATATAATATAGAGAGTAAGAGTAAAAGAGGGAGAGAGAGAGAGAGAGAGAGAGAGAGAGAGAGAGAGAGAGAGAGAAAGAGAGAAAGTGATACATAAACCCTAACACTAACACCTTAGTGAAAATCGTGGTATATTTACCAAACATTGACGAACATGAGTTATATTGTAGTGAATGTTTTGTGAGAGAGAAGAGGGAGAGAGAGGGGGGAGAAAGGAATAGGGATGGTAGCAATGAAGAGAGAGAAAGAGAGAACGGAAGACGTTTATAAAATAGCAATGCATGCACGTGTTTATATAAGAAACACAGAAACTAAATCTTATATCTATAATGTTGAATTGTATATATGTTTATGTGTATGTTGTTGTCACAGATCACGTATGTGTGGTTGTGTATTTTTACGTATCTATGTTATGCAAAATAGGTAAAGAGTACTGAGAGGAAAGTTTAATCTATGACTTTGTATGTATCACTTTCTCTCTCTCTCTCTCTCTCTCTCTCTCTCTCTCTCTCTCTCTCTCTCCCCCTTTTACTCTTACTCTCTATATTATATGTTGAGCGCGTTTATAAGAACGCCGTTCCAGGTAGAAGGAAAGAAATATAAAAGTTGCTAGAAACAACAGCCAAATCTCCCTTAAATCACACAAAGTAAACGGAATTTTAAAAATCTAATTACTGCACTGGAAAGTTCACATCGAGAAAATTCCATTGATGTAAAAAATTTTATGAAAAAGTGGAAAATGTGGATTTCTATACACTTTTAAAAAGGCTTCACACAGACACACAACTTCAGCTTTATATATTAAGATATACACACTTCATGGAAAACAAAAAATGTAAGCATCTGTAAATTGTGTGCTGGCGCCATGAGAAATGTTTCTATTTTGTGACATTTACAGAATATAGAAAGAAGTGTAAAACCAATAACTATATAATCTAACCAAAATATCTCAGTTACGCAAACGTAAACAGAATTACTATTTAGCATTAAAATACATCGTACATATTCAAAGATACTTCTTGGTTTTGTGGTATGGAACGTTCTTCTCGTATTCTTTTACTTGTTTCAGCCATTTGATGGTGGCCATGCTGGAGCACCGCCCATTAATTCAAGAAATCGACCCCTGGACTTATTCCCTGTAAGCCTTGTGCTTATTCTATCAATCTTTTTTACTGAACAGCTAAGTTATGGGGATGCAAACACGGGGATGCAAACACACGAACATCGGTTGTCAAGCAATGTGTGGGATAAACACAGACACAAATACGCACGCACACATAAATATATACATATGTGTGTGTGTGTGTGTGTGTGTGTGTGTGTATGTGTGTGTGTATATATGCATGTATGTATGTATGTATGTATGTATGTATGACGAGCTTCTTTCAGTTTCCGTCTATGAAATCCACTCACGAGGCTTTGGTCAACCTGAGGCTATAGTAGAAGACACTCTTTAAAGTATAGAGTTGAATTTTGAGTAGCCACCCATTGGCAACTTTTCTCCCCACCCATTTTGTAGTGGGTGTTACCCATTATTCTGGGCTCTTTTCACAGCTATAGCCCATTCAAAATTTGCATTAGTTTTTGTATGAATTTTACAAGCAGACTGTTCTGTTGATCAGATAAACAGGAACCTCATTGTCATAAGCGATTGAGTGCCATTTTTAAAAAAGAGTGAAAGAAAAGGAAATGTTTCATATTGTAAGGCAAATATGTCATGTGTTTAGTATAATCAGTGGAAGCCAATATGAATTAATAGCTATTCTATCATATCATGACTTCGACCTGGACTCACACTCAATTTGATCACAATAGCCTGCACAATGGAGTTTATCTAAGGGGCTTGGCCTCCAAATCTGTGGGACCTTCAAATGCCTCTGTTAGAACCAGATTAATACCCACAGTGAGACCAACAACTAAAAAGATTTTCCTGCCCCTATATAGGATCTGTTTTTCATTTTCTTTCAACCACTTGAAGGTTTATCTTGCTTCAGTCCACTCAGCTGCCAAAATGAATTGTACTTGTAATTGAAGTGTACTTGTAATTGTCATATTCTGTGTTAAGCTGAATCTCCCTGAGAACTACATTAATGGAATGTGTGTCTGTGGAGTATTCAGCCACTTGCAAGTTAATTTTATCCTTGTATAGTAATGAAAAGTGAAAGTGACATCCAATATTTGCTGTAGCTATTTGTCTTTGCTTTAACAATGGGTTTATGTATCTATGTATCAACTTTTCTTTTGATCTATGTAGCTACTTTTCTTTTGATGTATGCATCAGTCTACTCTGAAAATACCAATAAACATTTTACCTCTCCCTTCAACTGTAGAAAAATAACAATAACATCCACAGCTATTTGCTGAGAGAGAGATAGACAGAGGAGGAGAGAGAGTGTGCATTAGAAAGAGAGGCAGACAGAATAACTGACAGACAGACAGACAGACAGATAGGTAGGCAACATTTCTTTTTGCACTTTCCATATTTTCAACACCTTTATTGTTGAAAATGTAAAATTTTCCAGCATTTTCTGTATGAGAATGGTTCCATTCTCTCACTATTATTCTCTATCCACTCCCTCCCTCCACTAAATCTCTCTCTTTTCCACCCTCCCTTCTATGTCTCCTTGCTTCTAACTGTCCTCCTGTGTTTAACACATTATATTTCTCTTGCCTCTCAGCTCTATCAATCTCCCTTCTCTCTCTCTCTTTTTCTCACTCCCTCTTACTTCCTCCTCTTTGCTACTTTGCCTTTCACTTCAACTATACTTCCTCTGCTTCTGTCCCTCCCCTCTCTCCTGCTTTGCCACTCACTTCAAGTATACCTCCTCTGCTTAATACCTTTTATTTCTCTTTTTCTTTGTACCTCTCCCTTCAACCTTTTTACCTCTTCCTTTGAAGTAAGTGTGATGCACCACAGGTGTGTACAAAAACAAATAAAAAACTAAGTGTATTAATATTATTGATAATTGTCAATGATATATATATATATATATATATATATATATACATATATAGATAGATAGATAGAGAGAGAGAGAGAGAGAGAGAGAGAGAGAGAGAGAGAGAGAAAAGAAGAAATGGAGAGTTGAAAGTTAATAATTATTTATTAATTGATAATTCTTACTTCCTACAGCTGTTTCCATTTGTGCTCATTAAATAAATTACAAATGTAGCCTTTAAATTTGCATTTATAAGATATGAGCAAAATATCATCAGGGAAAAAGATATACACTAAAAGATTACATGTTGACCTCTTAGTTCATACCAGTAGATTAAATATATGGAGTTATCTTGCTCATATCTTATAAATGTGAATTTAATGCATAACAATTCATTAATAAATAATCATTAACTTTCAACTCTCCATTTTCTTTTCTTCTATTAATTGAAAACAGATTATATGCCTAATATATAACTATTAATTTAGGGAAATTTTATTTCCCAAAAATATTAGGTATAGAATCACTGTTCTCTTTAGGAGGTTAATATATCCTCTAATTAACTTATATATATATATATATATATATATATATATATATATATATATATATATATATATATATATATGTATATATATATAAGGCAGACTGTATGACGCATGTGTACGAACAGCCATGCTTCATGGCAGTGAAACATGGGCTGTGACTGCTGAGGACATGCATAGGCTCGCAAGAAATGAAGCCAGTATGCTCCGATGGATTGTAATGTCAGTGTGCATATTAGACAGAGTATTAGTACCTTGAGAGAAAAGTTGTGGTGTGCAAGAGAGACGATTGCACTGGTATGGTCATGTAGTGAGAATGGATGAGGATAGCTGTGTGAAAAAGTGCCACACCCTAGCAGTTGAGGGAACCTGTGGAAGAGGTAGGCCCTGGAAGACTTGGGATGAGGTGGTGAGGCACGACCTTCAAACATTGGACCTCACCAAGGCGATGACTTCTGACCAAGACCTTTGGAAATATGCTGTGCGTGAGAAGACCCGGTAAGCCAAGTGAGACCTAAATCTAAGGCCTCAGCCAGTCCACTTATGCGTACCTTCCTTCATTGAACACTAAACTCCACTTGCGAAGACCTGTTAAGGCAAGTGAAATCGAAATCAAGTTAAATTGAACACTAAACTCCACTTGCGAAGACCTGTTGAGGCAAGTGAAATCGAAATCGAGTTAAATTCGACGACTGGCACCCATGCCAATGTCGTCTCCTTCATTGGACACGAAACTCAGTTTGCGAAGACTTGTTGGGGCAAGCAAAATCGTGATGGCACCTGTGCCCAGTGTCACCTTTCTGGCATTTGTGCCCGTGGCATGTGTAAGGACTTTCGAGTGAGATCGTTGCCAGTGCCCCTGGACTGGCTCTTGTGCGGGTGGCTCATAAAATACACCATTTTGAGCGTGGCCGTTGCCAGTACCACCTGACTGGCCTTCGTGCCAGTGGCACGTAAAAGCATCCACTACACTCTCTGAGTGGTTGGCGTTAGGAAGGGCATCCAGTTGTAGAAACTCTGCAAAATGCTGTGCGTGAGAAGACCTGGCAAGCCAAGTGAGACCTAAATCTAAGGCCTCAGCCAGTCCACTTATGTGTACCTTCCTTCATTGGACACTAAACTCCACTTGCGAAGACCTGTTGAGGCAAGTGAAATCGAAATTGAGTTAAATTCAACGACTGGCACCCATGCCAACGTCGTCTCCTTCATTGGACATGAAACTCAGCTTGCGAAGACTTATTGGGGCAAGCGAAAGCGAAATCGTGATGGCACCTGTGCCCAGCATCGCCTTTCTGGCACTTGTGCCCGCAGCATGTGTAAGGACTTTTGAGAGAGGTCGTTGCCAGTGCCTCTGGACTGGCTCTTGTGCGGGTGGCACATAAAATACAACATTTTGAGCGTGGCTGTTGCCAGTACCACCTGACTGGCCTTCGTGCTGGTGGCACGTAAAAGCACCCACTACACTCTCTGAGTGGTTGGCGTTAGGAAGGGCTTCCAGCTGTAGAAACTCTGCCAAATCAGATTGGAGCCTGGTGTAGCCATCTGGTTTCACCAGTCCTCAGTCAAATCGTCCAACCCATGCTAGCATGGAAAGCGGACGTTAAACGACGACGACGATGATGATGATATATATATATATATATATATATATATATATATATATATGTTATGCCGTGTCCCAGTTACTGCTTGACCAGGTTGGAGCAACTTCTTAATTTCCTGTGGAAAGGACACATTCCAATGGTCCGGTGGTCAGTCTACTGCCAGCACCCTGCAAGTAGCGGATTAAGCAAACACATGCTCAGGTTGCACAAAGATTTTTGAACTGTGAATGTGTGTGAGCTTCATTTGTGAGGCATGTCTTTAGGCAGCTCATCTCCTTGATGGAGCTGCAGTCCTGGATGAACAAAAGATTGAGACTGGTTGATTGGCATCTAGATTGTCATCAGGCACTCACTGTCCTCTGCCAGTCAGGCAATGGGATTGGTGGATGTTCCACTTTAGCAATATATAGAAGATTAGTGGCAATGAAGTGTAACAACATTCTCTGGAGACCCTGGGCATTGATGAAAACGAACTGGCTAGTCTGATCCAGAAGACTTTCCAGTCAGGGACTGTCATGTATAATTTCCAAATGTCCTTAGCCTGGCAGTGCTACCAGGGGGTGGGGGTACTATAGGTTCAAAATAAACTCTACAGGCACAGATGTACCGTCTGACTCCTTTAGTATTTGAGCATTGCTGACTACTGGGGTTATTTCCAACAGCTGCTGTCAAATGTGGGATGGAGCTGTCTATCAGCCAAGTCCGTAGTGATGATTGTCCTGCTACCCTCCTTTAATCAGATAGGTAAGACAGTTTCCCTTTGCCTGGTGACAGTTGCAAAAGAGGTTGTTTGGTGGACGAGGCTAAAAGGTATGAGGACAGCGATGTTCCTGCTTTGTTGAGCCCTCATCAACTTTTTCAAGTGAAACTTGGTAAGGTAAGTGAAGAGGAAGAGTGAATTTATTGTAAGGTGGGTGAAAGTTGTCAAAATGACAAGAGTGGATGGAACAGCTCTAATTGTAAACCTGTGAGTTGGAGAAAAGGAAGTGGAGAGGGCACTTGCCTTTGGTGTTCAAGGAGATCTTGGACAGTGAGGTTCTTTGATTATCTCAAGAGATCTTCCTACATCAGGAGGGCCACTACACTGTCATCCTTCTTTTCCTTCTTTTTTCTTTTATTTTTGTATACTATGCATACTTACTTCTCTTCTTTGTTTTAATTGTATACTGTGTATACTTTCAATTTTTTTATCATTTCATTGTATGTAAACATCCACACGTTATGTCTATCTTTGTATTGCCTTTCTCATCCTTCCCATCGATGGCAAATAAAAGAAATCATTATTTGTGGTGGAAGGATAATTGACTAGAAGGGAAAAGGAGAGATGGCACAGGAAGACCAGAAGGGACCAGATGGGACATCATGTTACCAAGCAACTGGGCAAGTCTGACTCTAATTTTACACCATCTGTGGATGAGGCAAGTTGTGCTGCAAGAAGTAGTGTGAGGGGATCTGAGCTGAGAGATTGGTTGAGTCAACACATAATAACAACTGAATGATCTGGCCACAGTATCCAATTGCACCTCAAGATAAGAGCAACTCTATTTTCGTGCCTTCAAACTACAAGTTATTTCAGCATGTTGTTACCAGCTGTGATGATATGTCTAAGAAGTATATAGAAAGATTTAAAAAATTTTTTTGTTGCTCTTGTTGTTTTTTTTGTTTTTTTTGTGATGGCCACAAAAATCAAAATCGGTAGTGATGTGTTAAAACCATTCACTGGGGAAGGCAATGTGGTGACCTAAATAAAGAAGGTGAGACTTGTGGCAAGGCTGCAGGAAATAGATGTGGCTAGCCTTATGCTGTTGTACTTAGAAAGCAGTGTGCTGAATCTGTACTTGGAGATGGACGAAGCAGGAAAAATTGAAAAGTGGCTGAAGGACACGTACGTAGGTGGAGGTTTTAAAGCCTACAGCAAGCTCGGTAGAGTAAGATGGACCAGTAAGAAGATACATGAGTGAGATTATGAGATTGGTGGGCCCAGCAGGGTTTACTGGAGCAGCGATGAAGTGGATGATGAAGCTGACTTTTGTGACTGGCTTCCTCGACTATATCTCTCTATGTCTGCAGGAGATGCCGGACATTGAAACGATGTCGGTAGGAGAGATGATTGACAAATCATGGGTGTTGTCGCAAAGTGACATATGCGCTGTAGCGACAACAGTGACGGCGTATACAAGCAGGACAAAGAGGCAAACTTGCTTGCCGATGTGACATCATCTAGTCCCTTCTGATCCTCCTGCACTATCTCTCCTTCTGCCTTCTAGTCAATTACTCTGAAGGAGGTACAGCACTGGGGCTCGGGCTCAAAAGAGATAAAGTACATAGGCTTGTGTTTCACAGAGGAAACAAGATCCTGGACCTAAATCAGGATATGAATAGGTGAGGGCTATTCTCAATGTGTGGGAAGCTACTGGGTCACGACCTTGTCACAGGATGGCTCCGAAAATGTAGCTATTTCAAAGGTGAGCAGAAGGAGTGAACTGGGATGATAAAGTGGGAGAGAAGACAATGGTGATGATGCGAGAGGTCTTGGAGAGAGTGTGAGTGGAAGATCCAGTGAAGGGCAGCTGGTACATGCCTGATACAAAGAAAGTGACCATGTGAATAATGATTATGTTTTTTGGTTTGCATCCTCTTTCTTTTCAGTCCTGGAATCAAACAGGTATGAGGGGTTGATTAGTAAGTGACTTCACTTTTTCTTATCTATAATTGTTATGTCCAGTCTATTATTTTGTAACTTCTTGTCCGTTTGAATAGGAAAGTCCCACAAAATCTTACAATGTTGTTGTTATTATTATTATTATTATTATTATTATAATTATTATCATCATCATCATCATCATCAAAGTGGCAAGCTAGCCAAATCATTAGCATAATGGACAAATGTTTAGCAGCATTTCATTAGTCTTTCCATATTGAGTTTTAATTCCACTGAAATCTTCTTTGCCTTTCATCCTCTCAAGATTCATGAATTAAGTACCAGTTATGTTCTGGTGTCAATGCAATCAGCTTCCTTCTTCCCCGCAAAAAGCTACTGGCCCTGTGCCGAAATTTGAAACCGTTATTATTAATATTATTATTATTATTATTATTATTATTATTATTATTATTATTGCCACCAGCCTGATAAGACATGTTTGATGTCTGCTCTGTATTTTGTTTGTGAAGATCTTCAATATTCTCCTTAAAATAGCAGTATCTTCCTTTCATTTTATACCAGTGTGAATAATAAAGGATCCGTCTTCTGCTGGTGAGTTCCTTTTTGGCTAAAGTCTCCCTATTTCTACAGGAACTTACTGAAATTTATTTTTCACATGAAAAAAAAAAAGTTTTGAATTTTTGCTCAATGGTAGCAATAATGATATTCAAAGGTGATCCAGTTGTCAATGGAATAGATGGGGGGGGGGGGGAGATGGAGGTAAGTGACATTGAAAAGTGAGGGTAATAGCATTTTGCCTGTTGACATTGTTACTGGAAAGGTAGCAAGCAGTAACAAAATTACAGTAGCAAGCCTCTTTGGAAGGAAAGCATTCACCTGAGAGAGGCAGAAAAACTTCTCAATAATAGAGGGGATAGGAAAAATCAAGCTTGCTATCCCTTCAGATTTGATGGAAAAGACTGCTAGAAGGACCATTGTTTAGATATGTGTGTCACTAAATACCAGAAAAATTTTCAAAGCACCATACATCCAAGTAGAGAAATGCTTGAAAGGTATATGGACTGATACTGACTTCCTCACAAGAGAAAGACAATATGGTTCCGTGGAAGTGAGGTTCCCCACAGATACTGGCCCAAAAACATTCAATGGTCCAGTGCAAACACAAAGATCTACTCCTCTTCCCCACATGCCTTGGTTGGCAGGTGGTGAGGATTAAAATTACAGATGTGTCACCAGAATTAAACATTTGGTGATTGTTTGCATGTGTAATGGTTGAAGGTCCAGACACTCTTCTGAATATAAAAAAATACTGTCAGTCCAACTAGTCCGGGATTGGGTTGAAGATTTTAATCCAGGTAAAACTGAAATCTCTGGACAAGATCCCCGACCTCATTGAGCTGCTGAATGGAGCACAATTCCAGGTCAGGGTGAAAGGCAGGAAACCAAGATACCACATTTGTGGGTCAAACTCACATTTGAAAGCCCTCTGTACAGAACAACAACAAAAGGGAGCTAAGAGATTGTCTGCTCCACTACTACCACCACCAGAACAGCATCCTGAAAACCAAAAGTTGCAAAAATATCCTACAAAGCAACAACCTCAACAGCAGGATCCTACCTTAGCAATGACATCAATAACTGTAGCAGCAGAAATAAATAAACAGCATTCAACCATTCCTGCAGACTGGCAATGACACTCTTGATTCAGAGAAGTTATCATACGATGAGGGGGAATTGAATCCATCAAAAAAGACTTGTGTCGGGGAAAAAAAAAGAAAGAATAGTTCTAAAAATGGCCATCCTTAGTTAAGCTAAAAGACTGGATGAGGAAAATTCATCTGCTTACAATCTATCAACTACACTAACAACAACCCTGACACATTCACCAAAATCCCAACAACAACAACAACAACAAAAACAATATGCTCACATCCTACTACAATCACAGTTGCGAAAGAAAGCACCAAATCAAAATAAAAAACTACAATGATAAACAACAATAACAATCACACGGCAACACATACAACCAAGTACAGAACCCAAATCCTTCATCAACTTCACAGTTATTCACAAGAGCAACAATCAACTGATACAGGAAATAAACAATACAAACATTCTTACAAAAGGGGTGGGCTTCAACAAACTTTTATTAAATACTTCCCATGACAGACAATAAATAAAAACAGATACTAACATGTATTTGGAACTTAGAAAAAAATATTGTAGAATATTGTAGAATGGGCACATGCATGGCTGTGTATTAAGAAGCTTGCTTCCCAACCACATGGTTCTGAGTTCAGTCCCATTGCATGGTACCTTCGACAAGTGCCTCCCACTATAGCCTTGGGCCAACCAAAGCCTTGTGAGTGGATTTGGTAGACAGAAACTGAAAGAAGCCCATTATATATGTGTGTATATGTGTATATATATATATATATATCTGTGTGTGTGTGCGTGTGTGTCTTTGTGTCCGTGTTATCCCACCCTCACTGCTTGACAGCCAGTGCTGTTGTGTTTACGTCCCTGAAAGTCCCCATAACTTAGTGATTTGGCAAAAGAGACTGATAGAATAAGAACTGGGCTTTAAAAAAATAGTACTGGGGTCGATACATTCAACTAAAAAAATTCTTTAAGGTGGTGCTCCA
Source organism: Octopus bimaculoides (assembly GCF_046866305.1). Lineage (NCBI taxonomy): Eukaryota > Metazoa > Mollusca > Cephalopoda > Octopoda > Octopodidae > Octopus > Octopus bimaculoides. The sequence goes on along the minus strand of NC_142942.1, from coordinate 26,766,355 downwards.
GCATTGCCGCAATCTAATGACTGAAAACAAGTAAAAGATAAAAGATCACAAAGAGAAATCAAATTTTCCATTCAACACGCAAGTTGCATTTCCACCACCACCACCAACACAAAATTGGAAACAAAACTTATTATTAGCCTGTGTAATATGTCAAATGATCAGATCGATTTTTTATCAGTTTGGATGATTTTAAAAATATGAAGAAGTACCCTCATGAACTGAAACATTGGTGCTCAACATCTCAGAATTCATCCAGCAACAAACTAGCCTCAGAACAGTTGTATATAAGACTATAGTCACAAAATGTAGAAAAATATAACAGGAGACACAGAAGCAGATTGACAAGTTCTTCAGACCCACCAGGGCACCAAAATATACATAGCCAGAGGAATAAACTTCAGCGCAGTATCAGTGAGCTTTCCTACAGAGGATGAGGCCAAGAAGCACTCTACAACAACCCTAAGGAATGATGAACTGGTCCTCATCCCAACCTACCTTTATCACAGGGTAGTCATAATAAAGATTATTAATGTACTACCAGCAATAAATGTGCTGGTTGGCAGAGATTAGAGTTGGGAGGTATTTAGCCAGATAGTAGTGGTAGGAGAAAATAAATTTTGGGGTTGTCATCTCAAAGCCCTCTGTCTATGTAAAAATGTAGTCTACAAGTGCCGTGTTAATATACCACGTTCCCACCAAGCAAGGGTGTATATTAGTGGCACCATAGATTTCTAGCACTACGACCATGCACACATGAACTCTTTCCCCAATCCAAATTCTCTGATGTAATTTATTATTGTAAACACAGGTGCTACTCATTTTTCACACACTTTGCTAAATCTATGTAATCCCATAATTTTAAGTATCCATACCCCAAATAACTTTAAATTAAGACAAAGTCAGCCTAGCAACCTACTACTTAAAAAATACTACCCACCACTTATTTTTCTCATACACACATTTCCAAATTCGTCTAATCCACTACTTCCACTTCCCTCTTAGCCTTCCCACCTCCCACCTTCAAAAAGTACTTCAAACTACCCCACTCCTTTGAAAACTAACCAATCTACCTCTACCCCCTCCCTATTTATATCCCTCTATTCAATTTCATACACCTCTCCATACCATACACCCCCTCCAATACCAACCCAACTCCTTTACCCTGCTAACAACTACTGTTTTGACCACCTACTCACCCCCCACTCTATTTTCTCTCATACCTCTCTACATACCTTACTAATCTCCCTCAGCCACTGAACCAGTCAACTTATTTCCCTCAAATAATGGCCTTTCCCATTTTCAATATCTCAACCTTTAACTCTAGCCTAACACTAAGGTTACCATTCACATACTACCTAAACCATCCTTCCCTCTTGCTCCCACCTTCCACCTCTACTACTATGACTCCCTACTAACCTTATTAATAACCCATAACCCTGAAATTTCTACTCTCTATCTAAGTACCTCCCAACTCCTTCTAACACACTTAGTTCTCCACAAAATCATTCCATCTTTAATCTTGATTTTGTCAACACCTCAAATGTAAAACGTCTTCCCTGAAGATGGAGACTGGTATTATCTGATGATGGAATCAATTTACAATCATTATTTCAGACCACCAAGCCTCTAGAAACAGCCGTTGGACTTATAAAACTCTTATTCAACCCCTTTAATTCCTGATATCATTTATATTCTGTGTAAGTCAGACCTTTTTATATGCAAACAAATGTACATTTTTTGTATCAAATGCATTTGATATTTTTTGTATATTGACTTGCCTAACACACTTATCCTTACATTTACTCCTCTACCTGTTCAAGTTTAAACCTCTTGAGCACTACGAAATATATTTTATACAGAGAATATTTGTCTCTCATCTAAACGCTATAGCTATTAGATAACGTCTTAGTTTTTCAGTTTGAATTACGGAAAAATTTGGATAAGTACTGTTTTCACTTTGCTAAAGATTTTCTACTATTTGAAAATAATATGTATTCTTGTTTTTATACTATTCATTTGGTTCTTTATAGATTATTTTAATAGATAACTTATTTAACACTAAATTATTTAGAAGTTATAGTTTCATTTCAACATAATATTAGAACTTCGATTGGAATAGTGTTGATATATTTTCGATTATTTTTGATTAATATTATTTGATTAATTATTAATCTTTATAGTTTATAATATCGTTAAAGTTTTTTTAAAAATCAAAACTTTGTATATATATATAAAGTTTAACCTTTTATTCTTAATAATTTTTTCTTTCCTAATTTTTTCATTCATAATCTTTTCCATTCATAATTTTTTCATTCATATTTTTTATTATTACGTTTGTAGAAATAAATAATCTTGTATTTTTCTATTATTCAATTGATCTTTAATTATAATTAAATAAACGTCTTTAGCTTTAAATAGTATAGCTTTAACTATTACACCGGTTAAATATGTACTAATTTTATCTTCATTATTATTTTAAACTTAAACTTCGTTCAACTTGTATTTAAAACAATGATAATTTAAAACAATGATAATTTATGTAAGATGTTTTTTGTATATAATATACATGTTATTATAATGGATGAAGGGATGATTATTGAATGGTTATTATTTTGATATGATATTTTATAAATAATTTTTCTATCTTTATATAATAAGTATTTCATATTAATTCATTTGGTACTTATTGTTGGTTGAGATATATATCTAATTATTGTTCTACTTACGATCTGACGAGTAGCTATATTTTTGAATAGAACTTATTTTCGATAATTTCAATTGATTTTAATCGATTTAAATTTCTTTTCTATTTGAAAATTGGTTATGAAACACGTGTAATCTTTTTATTATATTTATCTTATGATATTTACTTTACTTTATATTATACTCATTTATTGTGCTTTTAATTATTAATTTTTCTATATGTGATAGTGGATTTTCATCGATGAGTTCTTGAAAATTGGTTATTTTCCCTAAAACTATATATTTTATATATACTTTATCTATAAGACTCAATTTAATTTTAATTTTTTATAAATTGATTTTAATTGAGTTTTTTACCTGTAATTTTGGATTTTGTCCCTAATATTATTATATATATATATATATATATATATATAACAGAGTTAATAGTGAGCGATTATCAATCTGCGCAAAATACTTCATAAGCTCTCTGTTAGCACTCCAAGCAAGCAATATTATTTAGATTAGTGAAGAACTCCAAGTATTCATATAACAGGATCCAAGGTTGTGGTTCATATATACAATCCTATATCGTAAATCCCTGGATGGGCTCCAGACAAACTGAGTGATACATAAAACAAGTTAAAAATAATGACAATTACATATATTTTCTTTATTGGACCAAATTTGGCTTACAGCTGTTTCCAGTAGTCATTATAGGTACATTACTGATAGGTTTACTCGATTGGTCTATTGATCAGTTGAGTAAAATTGAGCAACCTAAAAAAAATTAATGCTACTTTTCTAAGAGCTATTTCTGGTTATAACAAAGCAGAATATTGAAGGAATGATAAGTGCATGGGGGAGAGAAGAAAGATGGAAAGATGCAAGTAGAATAGAGAAAAGAGGAAAATAGGATACAAAGGGGTGAAGAAAGTAAGGAAATGATAGAAGTGGTTACTTAATAGAAGTAGGGGAATTGGATGGCCAAGATTTGGGAAAGGGACAGTCATAAAACATTTGTCAACGCACATAAACATATTAGCATTGTTTATAAGTTAGATATTCTCAACTGTTGTGCTGAAATTTGATACACATGGTCAACCTAAGACTTTAATATTTGGTGATTGTTGCTATCAAGCATAGTAGGGGAATTATATTAGAAGCTGAAGGAATAGTAATTATATTGTGATGTAGAGGTAGTAATCACATTGTGATATAACTAGGAAATAAAATATTGATAGATTAAAAGATGTTAGGTTGAAATGGGATGAGATCAAGTTAAAGTTGTTGAAAGTCAGATGCAAATTCAAATTAACCTCATTACAAAAGTTTTAAAGTTTATACCATTAAATGGGTTAGGGTTTAAAATTTGAACCAAAGAAAAAATTTCTAAATTTAGCATTAAAGAAAACTAACAATTAAAAGAATTGAAATAATTTAACGGAATAATAGGTGATACTAAAACAATAAGGATGATGATGGTGTCAACATCAACAACACCAATAACAATAATATTGATAAAATAACAATAAAATAATATTACAAAACAATAAAATAATAATAATAATAATAATAATAATAATAATAATAATAATAATAATAATAATAATAATAATGAAATGAAAATAGAAAATCAAAAAATTAAAGGACAAAATAAATTAAAATATCAAAAAATAATAAAATAAAATAAAACAAGACCACTCAGAGCGCACAAACCTCTGTCAAGGTAACACCAACGTCCTCTCAATGATTAGCTAGAGATAATTTTTAAAATGAGAATATCTGAAATAAACTTAACTGCTCTCTCGAACGAGAATACTAAAAATGAACTTGACTGCTCTCAAAAATTATGTAAAAAAAAACGGAAAAATAATCCAGAATCCCTGTCCGGTAACAGATCAATTTCAAAATCTAATCAGTTTGTGCTAGCCACAAGGCCAAACATCCCTGAAAGTTTCATCTGAATCCATCAAACGGTTCTTGAGATATCTTGTCCATGGACAACCAAACAAACAAACACAACTGAAAACAATACCACCGCCTTAGCAAAGGCAGAGGTAATGAAAGTTTAAAAACATGGGCTAAAAATATATATATATATATGAGTGTAGGGCAAAACACCATATATGACTACTTTCATGCCCTTCTTACCCTTCTCTTTACTGGGTCTTAATCTGGATGCTGTGTGGGAGAGGGGAAATTGTACTTCATTGAATTGAATACATGCTGTGGCATGGTATCTATATATATATATAGATATATAAGGCTACTTCATGTCCTTCTTACCCCACTCTCTTTACTGTTTACTCAGGTCTTTTCAAACATTGTTGAAAGGATGGAGCGTCTTCATGTCAATGTGTGTGGTGTGCATGAAGTGAGATGGAAAGGAGCCTCTGCTAGATTCCTCATGGGTAAGAAACAGAGGTTTAAATTCTTCTGGGAAGTGGGTGATGTAGGCATACTCTTAGCAGAAAAGTGGGTAGATAAAGTAATTGAGGTAGTTAGAGTGTGCAATAGGGTTATTAAGTTGAGACTTATCATTGATAGATTAACAATTACATTTATCTCTGCCTATGCTTCACAGGTTAGGTTGGCTGTTAATCTGAAGGACCAATTCTATGAGGTCTTTTTGCAAACTACCTCAACGATAAATGACAGAAACTTCATTATTGTGCCTGGCAACTTTAATGGACATGTTAGGCAGCATTTCCATGGATTCCATGGTGTGCATGGTGGTTGTGGCTTTGGCACCAGGAATGAAGAAGGTACACAGTTACTTGAGTTCTGTAATGCAAATGCTCTTATGATTTGCAACACTAACTTTAGGAAGCCAGCTAGCCACCTAATTACTTATCAGTCTGGTAGGAATATAAGCCAGGTTGACTACTTCATCATCAGGCAAGGAGACAGGCAGATGCTCACAAATGTGAAGTCTTTTCCAGATGAAGAGTGTACACCCTAACATAGGCTACTAGTTAATGACTTCAGAATTAGGGCTACAAACACTCGAAAACAAACCACGCTGGAAAAGTAGATTATGGAAACTTACAGACCCAGCAAACTAACAAAAACTTAGAGACATTCTATTGGAGGCCTCTGATGATAGAGGGGAGGAGGTGGAAGGGACGTATATCTTAGAGGACAACTGGAAGTTCCTGCGGAACAATTTACTGGGTGCCGTTGACCAAATCTGTGGTTGGTGCACAGTCCCAGCCAGGCCAAGGGTGACTTGGTGGTGGAACAAGGCAGTGGACAGTACTATAAAAACAAAGAGACAGGCCTGGAAAGACTGGAAAAATGGTGGAAGCAAAGCATTATATCAGGAAGCTAGGTGACAGGTTTACATGGTAAGAGGAATAGCAGAAGGTAAGAAGTTTGCCAATGTTATGCAGCAGGAGGATCAGAGGCATGAAGTGTTCAGGACTGCAAAGCAGTGTATCAGAGAGAATAGAAATATGGTAGGTGAGGAATGTGTGTGAATGGATGATGGTAATTTTGCAGTTTGTGACCCAGAGAAGAAAGATGTGTGGAGATGCCATTATGAAAGGTTGTTAAATGTGGAGAATGATTCGGAGAAGGAGAGTCTTTCAAATATTGAACCAATTGAGGGACCAACCATCAGAGTGGATAGCAAGTATAATAGAAAAGGCAATTAACAAAATGAAAACTAGGAAAGCCTCTGGACCATTGGGTGTCACTGCCGAGATGATTAAAATATAAGGTTGTGTGGGATATAGCCAAGTCACTCACATAGTTAATCAGGTTATTCAGGAAGGTGTCATCCCCAAAGACTGGTGTAGCAGTATTATAATCAGCTGCTACAAGGGTAAAGGTGATGCCTTAGAGAATCAACTACAGAGGTATCAAACTGCTGGATCAGGTCATGAAAATTACAGAGAGAGTTATATCTCAGCTAATTAGGGATAGACTTAAACTAGATGAAATGCAATTTGGTTTTGTTCCTGGGATAAGTACCACAGATACCATCTTCATAGTGAGACAGTTGCAAGAAAAGTATTTGGCCAAAAGTAAGCCATTGTACTTAGCCTTCATCGACCTGGAGAAAGCTTTCTATAGTGCTCGCCTGATCTTTTGTTTAGTGGTTTCTAAGGAAGCTAGGAGTAGAGCAGTGGCTCGTTAGAGTGGTTCAAGCCATGTATAACGATGCTGTCAGTAAGGTGAGAGTTGGCCTTGAATACAGTGATGAATTTAATGTACAAGTTGGAGTATACCAGAGATCAGTTCTTAGTTTACTCTTAATTATCATAGTTCTTCGGGCCATGACAGATGAATTCAAAACTGGATGCCCATGAGAACTGTTATATACTGATGATCTTGCTCTTATTGCAGAATCTGAAGCAGAATTGGAGAAGTTCCGGGTTTTGGAAACAAAACCTGGAATCAAAGGGCCTTAGAGCTAAGTTAGCTAAGATTAAAGTTGTTGCTACCGAGAAAGGAGATAAGACTCTCATTCTGGCTGACAAATGGCCCTGTTCAATATGTAGGATAGGAGTGGGATGTAATTCCGTTCACTGCACCAAGTGTAACCTATGGATGCATAAGAGATACAGTGGAATTATGGGAAGATTATCAGATAAGGTTGCTTTTGTGTGTGGCAGATGCACTGGAACAGTAAGTATTAAGAGCACGAGGGATTTAAACTCTCTCAAATGCCCAGGAGGCTCTCTTGAGGTAGTAGATAGGTTCTGCTATTCAGGTGACCAAATTAGCAACGGTGGTGGATGCTATGAAAGTATTGTTTCTAAAATAAGAATAGGGTGGAGAAAGTTCAGAGAACTACTACCTCTGTTGGCAGCAAAAGGACTCTCTCTCAGAGTGAAAGGTAGGTTGTATGATGCTTGTGTGAGAACAGCTATGTTACGTGGTAGTGAGACAAGGGTTCTGACTGTGGAGGACATGTGTAGACTGGAGAGGAATGAAGGTAGTATGCTCTGTTGGATTTGCAATATCAGTGTGCATGACCAACAAAGTACAACCGTGATGAGAGAAAAATTAGGCATAAGAGGGATTAAATGTGGTATGCAGGAGAGGAGACTGTGTTGGTTTGGACATGTGATGCGTATGAGTGAAGACAGCTGTATACAGAAGTACCTGTCACTGAAAGTGGATGGTATCTGTGAAAGAAGGAGACCCAGGAAGACATGGGATGAAGTGGTGAGGACTGATCTTAGGATGTTGGGGCTCACGGAGGAAATGACAGTAGACTGAGATGTATGGTAATATGAGGTCCTAGGGAAGACCCATCCACAAAACTGAGTGCTAGAAGAGTTGTGTCCTACCCATGTGTAACAACACACTTTTTAACCAGTCTACTCTAAGAAATCAAACTACAACTTGTCTTTTAATTGCATCTTTCTCTTTCTCACATTTCCTTCTTATACATTATGATTGTTTTCCAGTCCCCTTTCTTGGCCTCACTGCTCCCCACATCCCCCACCAGACACACCCATTCCATATTTTTCTAACCAGGTTCTACACTCATATTCTTGTTACTTGTGAGTATACCCTAACACTACACCATCTCTCTTCCACTTTCTCTTACACTTTTGCTGTTTCCTACACTCTCTCTCTCTCTCTCTCTTGCCCTTTGGTCACTCTCCCTCTCTTTCTCTTGTTTTCCTCTGACTAGGTAACTAAGTATCACCTTTACATCAGCACACTTGTTTCTGGCTTCTTTCTGTACCTCTCTCTCTCTCTCTCTCTCTCTCTCACTGGGTAACCTCCTCTATAGCAAGACACCTATTTCGGCCTCTCTATTTCTCTGTTACACTCTAAATTTTCATCATTTGATACTGGATCACCTCCTCTAATGCTCCCTCTGTTGTGGCAAGACACCTGCTTGTGTCTCTCTGTCTCTTTGTCACACTCTAACTTTCATCCTCTGACACAAATGCCCTGCCCCTCTCATAATTCCTTGTCTTACCCTGCCAGTGATGATGCCACGTTAAAAGCATCCAATCCACACTGTAATGTGGTTGGCATCTGGAAGGGTATCCAGCTGTAAAAATCTTGCCAAAACTAACTTCACCTGTGTTAGTACCATGTAAAAAGCACTGAGTCCACTCTGGTGTTAGGAAGGGCATCCAGCTGTAAAATCCCTCGCCTGCTCTTGTCAACTGTCCTACCCATGCATGCATGGAAGATGGACGTTAAATGATGATGATGATGATAATAATTTCTGTACCTTCATGGAAACCCCCACAAAAGTTTTGCAAAAAAGTGAAAATTGAAAAATTGGGTGAGGGGAATTTTAATTCAAGGCTGTGCCCCAGCATGGCCGCAGTCTAATAACTGCAACAAGTAAAAAAGCAAAAACATTCTGGGGTTGATATGTACAACTAAAACTTCTTCAAGACAGTGCCCCAGCATGGCTGTAGTCTAATGACTGAAACAAGTAAAAAGTAAAAAATGAAAATAACCAAAAAATATAACCGAGGGTGTTTTGACCAGATCCCATATATATATACATAGTTTTAAAAAACTATGCCTCCCACTATAGTGTTAAAAAACTTATGCTTCTCACTATAGTGTTAAAGTTACCTAGGGAACCTGCTGAAGGATTTATTATAAAAATGCTTACAACATATCACTAACTCCTGCCTACAGTTAATAAGGTTACACACAGATGTAAGGATGTGGAATGACTCCTCTTGGCAAGGTTCACATCTATTTCTTCCTATTTTTTATGGTTTAGTTTGACTGAAGATTGACCATTTTAGCTCCTATTCTGTCTTTTACTCCCTTGGTTGCCATATTAGCTTGCTAAGTGATGTCACATTTTCTTTATTTCTGTGACAAGATGTGGTTGTAATACTGGAGCTTAAATGTCATCATGCAGTATCCTATGTAATTATAAATTTTGTTCTGGGTTACTACTGCATGTTCATGTACTATGTTCCTTTCTAAACATGATTTATTTAAAATACATTCCCTATCCCCTCGACAGTTACAACTGGCCATGTCTTTCCTTTTGTTACTACCTGTGCAGTTATTTTCACTACTGTCATTTTCACTATTCTCATTCTTATTACCATTACTATTACCATTACTATTACCATTACTATTACCATTACTATTACAATTACCATTACAATTACCATCCTTAGTATTATTACTCTTGTCATCATCACCATCACCACCATTGCTGCTGCTCTTGTCGTTTATAGTATCATTTTTATTTATATTGCCCTCCCTATTAGTCTTACCATTAAACTTAATGTTTATTTCCATCTTTTCCTCCCTCACCCATGTACTCACCATTCCTTCAGTGTTCTGGTGTCTAATAACTAGAAATGGGTCTGATGAAAGTAGCATTAATTTTTTTTGGTCATTCAATGTTTTTCAACTGATCCATAGATCAATTGAGTAAACCTATCAGTAATGTAACTATAGTGATTACTGGAAACAGCTGTAAGCCATGTTTGCTCTAATAAAGGAAAAATATGTAATGACCATTATTTTTAACTTGCTTTATATACACATATATATATATATATATATATTATCTGAAATGTATTGTACTGAATTGGGGCTTCAACTTAAGTACCAAATTCAACTGAATCTTTAATTACTTCCTATATCTATATATATATATATAACCTGTTTGTTGGATATGTTGAGGCACAAATATTCTCAAGTTTCACTGGTCCTACTCTCGAACTATATGGCCATTATATTGGCGACTGTATCGGTCCCACCTCACTCTCCCGCGAACATCTTAACTTGTTCCTCTCTTTTGTCCAATCTTTCCATCCTGTCCTCCACTTCTCCTGCACTATCTCTGACACCTCTGTCCCCTTTCTTGACATTTCGGTCAGCATTCATCACTCCACTCTTACCACCTCCATCCACTACAAACATACAGATTCACACTCTTATCTTAACTTCTCCTCCTCCCACTCTAAACACACCAAGCTTTCCATCCCCTATTCCCAATTCCTCCGTCTACGCAGGCTCTGTAGTGACAACCATGAGCATTTATTCATTATACCTTTCAATATATATATATATATATATATATATATATATATATATATATATATATAAGGATTTACTTTTTGTAATGAGATAAAAGACCAAGGGTGTGTATAATATAAAACATTTATAAATAGAATGTCTTACAGCTGTTTCCAGGATATTTATTATATCCTTTCATCGGAGACGGTGTGATAGGATGATTAAGCAATAGTTAGTTTAGTTAAGATAGGAAATAGAGAGTGAATGTAGGGATATTGTATTTGTAAATCCAATGTTTAGGCAGAATGGTATACACATAAGATTCCAATACCTTGTGAGTAAGATCCAATTGTTTTAAAGATTGGTCGTTGCCTTTGTAAATCCACTATTAAGATTCCAATGCCCTATGAGTAACATCCAACAGTCTTTGAAATTGGTCATTCCAAATACAGAGTTTATATACAGTGTTATTGAATCAAGGGTTCTGTTTAAAAGGACTATATATATATAGTTCTATATTTAAGAGATGAGGAATTATATACATTATTTACATTTGATGGATATTTGTCCTCATCTTGTTTGTTGTTAACACGTTTTGGCTGATTTACCCTCCAGCCTTCATCAGGTGTCTTGGGGAAATTTAAAACCTGGGTTCTCATTCCTAAGGTATTTTTCAATGTATTCAGGTCACTGCTTGGAATCAAACTCGGAATCTTGGGGTTAGTAGCCCGTACCACTACACCATATGCCTGTGTGCAATTATGGAGTGAATTTTAGGGCTTATAAATCTAATATTTTCCTATCCTTCCTTAATACCGATTCCCATATGCTACTCATATCTGTACTCAGTCTGCTTAGGAGGTTGTTGTGTCCTAGCATATGTGCTGTTTCTTTTAGTTTTCGTATTTTCCAGTGATGTTCTCTGTCTATTATTTTAACTTCAACCCACAGAGGGAAGTGGTCTCCATTTTTCCATACATGATCAGCTATACCTGATTTATCAATATCTCTTCGTGTCACAGCTTTGCGATGTTCGTCTACCCTTATTTTGAGTGAGTGGCATGTTTCGCCTTTGTATAACCTGCATGGGATGGAGTACACACAGTCTTTGGTCATATTCTCTTCTATTGGTGGTTTTACTCAAAGGTGATATTTGTAAAGTGTTGTATTACTCTTCAATACTGTCCTGATGTCATATGGGCTGCATATCTTATGTATCTTTTTGGAGAGGCCTTTCACATAGGGTAGACAGACTGTGGACAGTTTATTAGTTTCATCCTCTCTTTTCTTCCTAATTGGAGTGGAGAGTATGCTTTTGAGGTAGTTGTGGCTTAATAGATTGTTACTGAGCTTGATCATTTCTTCGTGGTGGGTATCATGATCACTACTTATATTCTTTGCATGATGTTTTAGGCACTGAGTAATCCCTCTCTTTACACTGTATGGATGGTGGGAACTGAAGTTGAGGTATCGTCCAGTGAAGGTCGGCTTGCAGTATACGGATGTCCTGAATCCATACTTGGTGCGTGTTATTAATACATCCATGAATGCTAGCTGATTGTCTTTTTCCTTTTCCATTGCGAACTGTATGGATGGCTTTATTGAGTTCATATGATCTAACAGCACTTAGACATCTTCCTGGTGGGGCCAGAATATAAAGGTGTCATCAACATATCGCAGCCATAGTGTTGGTTTTAGTGGTGTTGATCCTAAAGTCAAATTCTCAAAGTATTCCATGTATATATTGGCTATTATCGGTGATAATGGCAAACCCATAGCTAAACCCTCCTCTTGTTGATATATATCAGTGTCCATACTGAAGTAGGTAGTTTCTACACAGAAGGTCAACATTTCCATCAAGTTTCTTATTGGTATACTAGTGTTCTTCTAGATGGGTGTCTGTCACTAGTTTTTCTTGTATCACCAATAGTACTTCACCAGTTGGGACTTTGGTGAAGAGACTTATCCCATCTAAACTCACCATCTGGTTGGATTCGATGGGGGAATCCTTGATCAGTTCTATAAAGTGGGTGGAATTCTTCATGTATGATGTTGACTTTCCTGCTAATGGACTGATTATATCCACAAAGAAGCAGCTCAGTGGATGACATGAACCTCTACAGCTCACTATAGGCCTTTATGGAATGCCATCCTCGTGAATCTTAGGGAGACCATACATGTATGGTAGTTTACTGTAGTGTTGAGTCAGTTGTCTGTATTTTGAGTCAGTTGTCTGTATTTCAAAGTCAGTTATCTGTATTTTATTGGTGTGAAGTGATCCTTGTTATTGATCAAGATCTGTGACAACTTCCTCTCTGTTTTCAGAGTTGGGTCTTTCTTTTCTTTGTTGTAGCTACCATCACTTATAAGACTTGCCAATTTTTCAGAGTAGTCAGATTTGTTCATCACTTCTGTAGCATTTTCCTTGTCCACTGGAAGTATTATGACGGAATTGTCACTCTGTAGTCTTTTGACAGCAAACTTTTCTTCATTAGTGATGTTTTGTTTGGGAAGATGAGGACAAATATCCGTCAAATGTAAATAATGTATGCATATATATATATATACTCTTTTACTTGTTTCAGTCATTTGACTGCGGCCATGCTGGAGCACCACTTTTAGTCGAACAAATCGCCCCCAGGACTTATTCTTTGGAAGCCTAGTCCTTATTCTATCGGTCTCTTTTTGCCGAACCGCTAAGTTACGGGGACATAAACACACCAGCATCGGTTGTCAAGCGATGGTGGGGGGGACAAACACAGACACACAAATACACACACACACACACACATATATATATATATATATATATATATATATATATAGCGAAAGCGAAATCGGGATAGCACCTGTGCCCAGCATCGCCTTTCTGGCACTTGTGCCCATGACATGTGTAAGGATTTTTGAGCGAGATCGTTGCCAGTGCCCCTGGACTGGCTCTTGTGCAGATGGCACATAAAATACACCATTTTGAGCGTGGCCGTTGCCAGTACCGTCTGACTGGCCTTCGTGCGGGTGACAAGTAAAAGCACCCACTACACTTTCTGAGTGGTTGGTGTTAGGAAGGGCATCCAGCTGTAGAAACTCTGCCAAATCAGATTGGAGCCTGGTGTTGCCATCCGGTTTCACCAGTCCTCAGTCAAATCGTCCAACCCATGCTAGCATGGAAGGCGGACATTAAACAATGATGATGATGATGATGATATATATATATACAGACATACATACATATATACGACGGGCTTCTTTCAGTTCCCGTCTACCAAATCCACTCACAAGGCTTTGGTCGGCCCGAGGCTATAGTAGAAGACACTTGCTCAAGGTGCCACACAGTGGGACAGAACACGGAACTATGTGGTTGGTAAGCAAGCTACTTACCACACAGCCACTCCTGCACCTTATATATATATATATATATATATATATATATATATATATATATATATATATATATAGGTATATATATATATAACTCTCTCCCTAATTAGTTGGGTTATGTCCCTCTCTCCATCACTTTCATCACCTGATCCAACAATTTGATACTTCTGTAATTATTTCTATCGAAGGTAGGGGTGTCAAACTCAATCACACAGGGGGCCAAAACTCAAAGCACACTTTAAGATGTGGGCCAAACATGATAAACATTTATTGAACGGACTAAAACTTTTTGAACATGAACATATATTGAAACAGATGGTATGTAATTTTATTCCAAAAACAAATTAACTTTAACTTAAATTACTTAAAATATTTTGCTCTACATAAAAATATTACCTGTCAAAATTATAAAAATTTAAGATAGGAACATGTTGCAAAAAAAGAAAATATAAATAAAAAATGTGCTTTTTAGTGAAAATTGAAAAAATAAATCAAAACTTTCAATTTTTACTTTATGCAATTTTGTCTGAGCTACATGGCATTTTTTCTTGGCAACAAGTTCATTGATGTTTGAGACATGTAACATTTTATTCATCTTTATCACAGAGAACAGCGGCTCACCCCGATATGTGCTTCCAAACAAAGCGTTTGAGCTGCATATAAATGGAGCTGGGGCATTGCTTCAGGTATGAAGCAAATGAACTGTGTGGGCCCCACAGAGTTGTACTTTGCCTTTAATGTCCCATTACACTGCAGTTCTATCAGCTCGATTTGAATCTGTACAGGTGCAGTTTCCACATTGACAGCAAATGGGTTGCAAAGCAGTTTGAAATTATTGTTCTGTGCTTCAAAGTCCCTAAAGCGCTGTGGGAATTCACTATGGAGTGCACTCAGTTTATCAGTGAAGTGTCACTTTGGGAACACCATGGCACTGACTTGGCAACAGGGAAAGGGAAACAATTTCAATTGGTGCATTTGTGTCTCCCATAAGTGCAGCTTCACTTGAAATGCTTTCACTGCATCATGCATATCACAGATCATGTGATCCTGTCCCTAGAGTTGGATGTTTAAAACATCGAGATGCCAGTTATGTCAACCAGAAACGCCAACTTGCATTTCCACTTTCCATCCCACAGAACTTTGGATTCTTTTCTTTTACTATCCATGAATTGACATATCTCCTCAACCAGCCCAAAAACTCTTCCCTGACTGAGCAACCACACCTTCATATGATAAGGGATGTCACCGAACTCTGAATGTATTTCCCTGCAGGAAAGACTGAAATTGGCAGTGCTTTAACGCTTTGGCTCGGATAAAGGTTACGGTTTGTTTTACCGTGTTCATTACATGTTCCATTTTTAAGGCTTTAGGATGCAGTGATATGTTGTCAATTCACCTGTGCAGTTCTCTTCTTGCATCTTTAAACATATCCTACCCACTAGTCCACTTTTTTCACCAAACATCGCCAGTGCTCCATCTGTTGTAAGTCCAACAAGTTTGTCCCAAGGCAGTTTCATGTTGGTTACACTCTGACATATTTTTTCAAAAAGGTCCTTTCCTCTTGTCCTGTGCATCGATTTAATGTCCAAAATTTCCTCTATGATGAACAAATTGGAGTCCACTCCACGGATGAAGATAGCTAGCTGTGCTGTAGCAGTCATGTCAGTAGTCTCATCCACAGCAAGAGAGTATGCAACAAGATCTTTTCCTTCTTCAATCAACTGTGTTTTCATATCAGTGGCTGTCTCACACTCCTGATCAACCGCATTTCTGCTAATACTCACATTAGCAAACAGTTGCTTCTTGTCTGGATACAAAACGTCACACATTTTTATCATGCAGTTCTTCACAAACTATCCTTTGGTAAATGGCCAGGCTGATTTTACAATCTCTTCTGCTACAATAAAACTTGCTTTAACAGCAGCTTCACTTTGTGATTTTGCTTTGGTTAAAAAAGTCTTTTGTAATGTGAAATTCCGCTTCAACTCATCTACCTTTCATTGTTTCTGCTCAGTAGTGAGGTATTTATACTTGTCCTGATGTTTTGTCGCATAGTCGAGCTTGAGACTATAATGAGAGGCAAGGTTCTGCATATTGGTTGAATATCGCCTTTCTCCCATTAATTCCTTATTCTTTGTGTTGCTAAGGCTCCAGCAGTCGAGTAAAGAAGTATTAGGCAAAACGCAGGTTCTCCATTAGTTTTATTTACAATATATACAATGGTGTAGTACGTTGCTCTTTGCAGCCATCTCATGTGGTGTGAATTTGTCGTTCTCTGATACGCGGGCCCATTGCCACAGGAGATGCGACAAGTGGACTAGCCTAGTGGCTCAGCCAGTGAAGTGTGCTCTGCAAGGAGTTGCAGCGGGAAAGAGATCGAACCTTTATATAATTTGCCATTGCGAGCTTTGTTGTGAGCTCATGCATGGCAAATGGATGCAGGTGAGGTCTCGCTCCAGTTTCGGAGATGGCAATGGCTGCCACGAGATCTCACCCAATATGGTGCTGACTGATTGTGCCGCTACAAGACTATATTCTTTAAGTACAGCAACATTAGCACCACAATTAAGACACACAGGTTTGCCATCAATGTCAGTAAACATGTACTCGGTTTCCCGCCGGATTTGAAAGGCTCTGTTTTCAGCATCAATTTTTCTCTTGGCTATTGATATAGATAACTACTACTTGTAAATGACATCACATGAAAATGATCCCCTGAAAGAGCGATAAGGCGGCTGTTGTAGTGCATTATGGGATTAGTAGATTTTGCGTCATCAACGCTTCACAACACGTGATTAGAGAATTGAAGGAGGCATTTCCCAGCATGCTTTATTGCAGTTACAGTTAAGACTTGTGACTGTGTTATTATGCCTTTTTAATGTGTTTTTTCTTGTACAGACAGGGTGTAATAGTTACAGTGGTGCTGTTTCTAGTTGGGTATTAAATTATTGCTACTTTTTGTGACACCCTTAATAAGAAAGGTAATGCAGTCAGTGTTATATATAATGAAATGGCCTGCTTTAGCCACACATTATGTATGTGTAGTTGTAACAAGAAGGCATGGGTGTTGCTGAGAGCAGCAAAGTACTCTATTTGCTGATGTCGCCATTTGAACCAATTTCATACCGATATCAAAATGGTCCTGTGGGCTGGATGAAATTGCTGCATGGGCTGGAAGTGGCCCATGGGCCGAGAGGTTGACATATCTGAACTAAGGCATCACCTTTACTTTTGTAACAGTTGATTATGGTGCTGCTACACCAATCATTGGGTATGACTCCTTTGTGTATCACCTAGTTAACTATATGGACGACTAGCCCATAACCTACACTGCTGGATATTTTAAGCACCTCAGCTGTGGTTCCTGATGGGCCAGGGGCTTCATATCCTTAACTGCTTTATCTACCAATGTACTATTGATTTGGATAGCTGGTCTCTCTGTTGGATCAATATTTGGCAGACTCTCATTCTCCCATTCATTCTTTTCATTTAGCAGCCTTTCATTATGGCGTTTCCAAGCCTCTTTCTTTATGGTATCATTAAATGCAAGTGAACCATCATCCATGTGGACACATTTCTCTCCTATGACATCATAATTTTTTCTCACACACTGTCTTGCAATCTGAAACACTGCAAGTCTCTGATCCTCATGTGACAACATTGGCAAACTTCTTTTCCCTGGCTAAATATACCTGCCTCCTAGCTTCCTTTCTGGCTATCTGATACAATTCCCTGCTACCCCAACACTTCCAGTCCTTCCAGGCCTGTTTCTTTTCCCTAGTATCCTTGTCTACAGCATCATTCCACCACCGTGTCATCCTCAGTCATGATGGGACTTGGCACCAGCTGCAGATTTGGTCTGTGACACTCAGTAAACTGTCCCAAAGAAATTTCCAGTTGCCTTCTATGTTACAAGTTTGTAGTTCCTCTTCCTTCTCATCAAATTTCTCACTTAGGGTATCCCTAAATCTCTCTCTCTATATGTGTGTGTGTGTGTGTATGTGTACATATACATACACACATATATATATATATGCATGTCTGTACATATATGTATATGTGTGTGTGTGTGTATTTCATCATTATCATCATCATTATCATTTAACGTCTGTTGTCCATGCTGGCATGGGTTGGACGGTTTTACCAGGTCTGGCAAGCTGGAAAGCTGCATCAGACTCCAGTCTGATATGGCATAGTTTTCTACAGTGCTACTAGCACTGGTGCCATTTGCATGACACCAAAATCTGCCATGACTGCAATTTTGCTCGGCTTAATGGGTCTTCTCAAGCACGACAAAGGTCTTGGTCCTTGCCTCTATGAAACTCAACACCCAAAAGGAACTCAGCCACTTTGCCTTTGTGAAGTCCAATGCTTGAAAGGAACTCAACCACTTTGCCTCCATGAGGCCCAAAGCTCAAACAGTGCTCTTCATGACACCAACATCAGACATGACTATAATTTCACTTGGCTTCATGGGTTCTCTCAGGCACAGCATATTGCCAAAGGTCTCAGTCACTAGTCATTACCTCTATGAGGCTCAAAGTTTGAAGATCATGCTTCACCACTTTTTTCCATATCTCCCTGGGTCAACCTCTATCACAGGTTAGAGATCAGTACTTCTTTACACAGCTGTCCTTGTCCATATGCATCACATAACCATAGCAGTGCAATCATCTCTCTCGCACCCCACATCTGATGTTACTTATGCCTAACTTTTCTCTCAAGATGCTTACACTCTGTTAAAGATGCACACTGATATTGCATATCCAGTGAAGCATACTGGCTTCATTTCTTTCAAACCTATGCATGTCCTCAGCTGTCACAGCCCATGTTTCACTGCCATGTAGCATGGCTGTTTGCACACAAGCATCATACAATCTGCCTTACATTCTGAGAGAAAGGCCTTTTGTTGCCAGCAGAGGTAGGAGCTCTTTGAACTTTGCCCAGCTTAATCTTATTTTCACAGCTACACTCTCAGAACATCCACCTCCACTACTAACTTGGTCACCTAGGTAATGTAAGCTATCAACTACCTTTACCTTGCCCCCTCTTGCAGTTGATGGAGTCTATTTTCTGCACATTTTCAGTATTTATTGTACCTGTGCATCTCCCACATACAGAAGCTAGTTTCCCTGTTAACCTTCCTCTGATATTGCTGCAGCTTTTATGTGTCAAAAGCTTACACTGGGTGCATCTTATGAAGTTTCTACCTATGCCTTTTCTACAGATCAAGCAGGGTCATCTACCTGAAGGGATTTGTGATTTGTCTGCCTTCTACTTACTAAGACTTCGGTTTTTGCTAGGTTAACTCTAAGGCCCTTTGATTCTAGACCTTGCTTCCATACTTGGAACTACTTCTCTAGTTCAGGTAGTGATTCAGCTATAAGTGCAAGGTCATCAGCTATTATATATATATATATATATATATATATATATATATATATATATATATATATATATATATATATATATATATATATATATATATATATATATGTGTGTGTGTGGATCGTTGGTGATGTTTTTACTCTGTCTTCCTTTTCTATAGGACTTTCCTCTGTGTCGTTTCTGAAGAAGAGCTTGCTCAAAACGTAAAACTAACATTCTCTCTATCCCTGAGCATCTGTTAATACTTTGCATGTACCACATCCTCGCGTTGTTGTTATTTTCTTGTTGTGTTTATTCTTTGTTTGGATTAACTATTTACTGCATGCTCACACAGACCCCCATCCTTCCGACTGACTTTGGAGTACCTAATTTGCGGAATTCTTTCTACCATCAAATTACATTACCTTGTTCATTCAGAATACGCCATTTCTGCACCTTGATTGTGAATCATATATGTACATATGTGTGTGTGTGTATACATATATCCATATATACACACACACACACACACACACACACACACACACACACACATATATATATATATATATATATATAGGCGCAGGTGTGGCTGTGTGGTAAGTAGCTTGCTATAGGCGCAGGAGTGGCTCTGTGGTAAGTAGCTTGCTTACCAACCACATGGTTCCGGGTTCAGTCCCACTGCGTGGCACCTTGGGCAAGTGTCTTCTACTATAGCCTCGAGCTGACCAAAGCCTTGTGAGTGGATTTGGTAGACAGAAACTGAAAGAAGCCCGTCGTATGTGTGTGTGTGTGTGTGTGTGTGTGTGTTTGTCCCCCTAGCATTGCTTGACAACCGATGCTGGTGTTTTTATGTCCCCGTCACTTAGCAGTTTGGCAAAAGAGACCGATAGAATAAGTACTAGGCTTACAAAGAATAAGTTCCAGGGTCGATTTGCTCGACTAAAGATGGTGCTCCAGCATGGCTGCAGTCAAATGACTGAAACAAGTAAAAGAGTAAAAGTGTATATATATATAAAATATAAATTGAAAACAGGACAAAAGGATATCGCTGTACATGTGTTTCGAGCTTTATAAACAATCTGTCATTATATCATTATATTGTTGATATAAAAGATGGTTTAAAGCTATCTTCAGCTGCAAACATTGCTAGTCCATCACAGAAGAAAAAGAAAAAGTACACTTATTATTACCCATTATAATAGCTTTATCCCTTTAAAAAGGTATATCTGCATAAAGGTTCGTTGGATTTCAAAAATCTGCCCATACTGTACCATAATTCAGCACAGAGTGAATGTTAAAATAGATTGGATTGAGTTTATATAAGATAAAAAGAGAAGATCAAAGGTAAAAAATAAAGTAAAAAAAAAAAAAAATAAAGTATAAAAGTAATAGAAGTCAAACTGAGAGTAATAAAAGTAAAAGTAAGGATAATAAAGTTAGATACATATATAAATAAGATTTAGCAAAATTGGAATAAAGTAACAAAAGAAATAAAAGAAATAAAACCATAAAGTAGAATAAGAGATTGTGGTATGACGTCAGTGACTGGGGAGGCTGACTGGACGAGGAAAAAGGGCAGAGGGAGCCTCGATCGGGATTCGTGCCCTTTTCGAACGGGGTTGTGGTCAGGAGAAGACGTGCTAAGCCACGGTCTAGGTTTGGGAGAAGCAGCTGCTATTCTTAGTGTTCTTTGGGTCGGGGCAAGCTTCAAGGATTGGATACCACAAGACAGACTCGCAGTCAACGACAGGAAAACCGAGGTAAGGCGATTACATCTACTCGCACGCATACACCACAAGCTAACCGGCCCCACGTGTAGAAATTCGCCGCGATGGCAGCCAAGATTAGAATCACCAGCGATGTGATCAGGCCTTTTAATGGATGCGAAAAATTAGGCTCGTGGCCAAGCTGCAAAGAATAAGTGATGGGGCGAGTCTCATGGTGCTATACTTGGAAGGGAGTGCCCTGACCCTGTATTTAGAAATGGACGAGGAAGAGAGGTTAAGTGCGGAGAAAATCGAACGGAGATTGAGAGAAGCATATATGGAGAGCGATTACGCTGCCTTCGTTAAACTAGGAACTGTTAGATGGGGGGGAGAACAGGTGGATGAGTACGCGGCGGAAGTGCGTAGACTGGCCACGCTGGCTGGGTTTACGGGAGAAGGCCTGGACAGAGTGGCACGGCTGGCGTTCGTGAATGGATTCCCTGACAACGTAAGGATTTGCTTGCAGCAGTTGCCTGGCGGGAGAAAGATAGCGCTCAGCAAGCTAGTAGCACAAGCTTGTGTGTTGACACAGCATGTCGGATGGAAGCCGATAGCGATGGCAGCGATGGAGGCGCATTCCGACAGACGACAGCCTGAGAAAGGCATGAGGAAGCTTACCGACCAACGACAGCGGCCGTTCTCGGGCCGGTGTTTCAAATGTCAGGGGCCGCACATGGCGAGGGAATGCGCCGAATCAGGGCCCGTCTGCTATCGATGCAGGAAGACTGGGCACATAACCCGTGATTGCGACCAGGGAAACGACCGTGGGGAAGTTGCTGCCTCTCAAACTTTCCCCAGAACCAAGTAGAGGTGCTTGTGGAGGCGCTGCCCGTAGTCGAAGTCGAGGCCGAGGGGAAGAAGTTCAAGGCCCTCGTGGACACGGGTTGCACGACTACCCTCGTGACGCCAAGGGTGGCGAAGAAATGGGATGGGACGAGTAGTATCCGGGCGGTCGACGGTAGAGAGATCCATTGTAGGGGCAGCTCCAGTCTGGAGATAGCGTTACCGAGCGCGGCGCTGAGGCTACAGGTGATCATGATCGACTATGTGATAGACGGGGTTGATGTCGTGTTGGGGATGGACGCCATCAACCGTCTTGGTGGCGTTAGGATTGCAGGAGATGAGGTCACGTTCGGAAGCGTGAGTCGGGACCGCCAGGAAGAGCAGAGCCCCGTCGGCGACAGCGCCGCTTACACCATCGAGGACAAAGATTTTCAGGCGGCATTTGATGGTCGGAGGTGGACGATAGAGTGGCGATGGAAGGACGAGCCCCCCACTACTAAAGAACAGGGTGAGCTGCTACCAGCATACGTTGAAAGGTCACGCCGGTGTCAAGTTCGACGAGGTGGTAGAGAGATGGATCAAGGAAGGAGTCCTTGTCCCGTGGAAAGAGGAGGTGGTGAGTGGAGTGCTGCCTCTGATGGCGGTGGTGCAGCCGACGAAAGGAAAAGTCAGACTGGTGCTGGACTTTAGGGAGCTGAACGACCATATATCATGCCACACGGGAGGCGAGGCAATGGACGTTTGGGGTGAGATGTTACGTGTGTGGAGACAGTCGACCAAGGCAGCGACGATCATTGACTTGAAGTCGGCATATTTGCAGCTCCGTGTGAGTGACAAGCTGTGGTGATACCAGCTGGTGCGGTACAAGGGCCGGATGTACTGTTTAACCAGGCTGGGTTTCGGGCTGAATTCCGCTCCAAAAATTATGGCAATGGTGCTCAAGTCCATCCTAGGGAAAGAGGAGAGGATAAGGAAGGCCACCAGTTCCTACATCGATGATATTTTGGTTGACGAGACTGTAGTGCCAGCCACCGAGGTAGTGAGACACTTGGAGAGGTTCGGGCTGATTGCAAAGCCGCCTGAGTCGATGGTGGGGGGTGCTGCGCTGGGGCTGTAGCTACAAAAAGACAGATCGGGCGAGCTGGTGTTCCCGAGAGGAAACGAGATCCCAGAGCTGAGTACCAGCGTCAGCAGGAGAGAGTTGTTCTTGGTTTGTGGGAAGTTGATTGGACACTATCCGATCGCTGGTTGGCTGCGCACTGCATGCAGTTACACCAAGAGACAAGCAGAGGGGGAGAGTTGGAGTGACAAGGTGGGAGAGGCAACGGTGGCGATGATGCGGGAAATCCTAGAGAGTACGACAGCGGAAGACCTGGTCAGAGGAAACTGGTATGTGCCCAAGACGGAGTGCGGGACGGTTTGGTGTGATGCTAGCAGTATAGCGATAGGGGTTGTGTTGGAGATTGAAGGTGCTGAGGTGGAGGATGTGGCCTGGCTACGGAAAGCGTTCAACTTCAACCATATCAATGTCGCCGAACTAGATGCGGTGCTGAAATGGGTGAACTTGGCCCTGAGATGGGGGCTGCGCTCGATCGAGATCCGGATGGATTCGGCCACCGTGGTTGGCTGGGTAGGAACAGTAATTACCAGCGAGAAGAGAGTCCGGACGAAAGGTGCCACGGAGATGTTGGTGAAACGCCGCCTAGGAGTTCTAGGAGAGCTGATCGCCGAGTTCGGACTGAAGCTGAACGTGGTTTTCGTGCCTTCGGAAAGAAACAGGGTGGACGCATTGACCAGGGTGAAAAGGGCGTGGCTGGAGGAACCGGAGGAAGCAAGGAAAGGGATAGCGGCAGTGTGTCGGCTGGGTGACTCCGAACTGAAGGAGCTACATGCTATGCACCACTTGGGGGTGGATAGGACCCTGTATCTGGCGAAAATGATTGATGCTGACGTCACTAGGAGAAACGTCAAGAAAGTGGTCGCGAAATGTGACAGATGCCAGTCTATTGACCCTGCTCCAGGTGGGCATGAGCAAGGGAACCTCTCAGTAGAGCGCAACTGGAGGAGACTAGCTGTGGATGTGACGCACTACCGTCAGGGAATGTATCTCAGCATGGTCGACTGCGGGCCGGGCTGGCTGGCCATTTGGAGGGAGCTGAGGACAGGCATTGCCGATGAGATTGCCTGCATTCTGAATGGGATATTCTTGGAGAGGGGTCCCATGGAAGAACTACTAATGGACAATGGGGCTGCGTTTTGTTCGGAAGCGTTGGGAGAGATGCTTGACCGGTGGAAGGTGCGACAATTATTTAGAGCGGCGTATAGGCCTAGCGGCAATGGAATCGTTGAGAGGCACCATCGGACGATCAAGGCCATGGCTGAAAGGGGGCACATTTCGCCCCTGGAAGCGGTCTACTGGTACAACATGTCTCCCCGATCCGTACAAGCGGAAGAGTCTGTGCCGCACAGAGCAGTGTTCAAATATGAATGGAGGCATCCCAGTAAGACGCCGGAGTTCTGCGAGGAAGAGAAGGGACCCGCTGGCATGAAAGTAGGGGAGAAGTTTGGGTCAAGCCGCCGAAGGCACGCTGCACATCACAATGGGGCAGGGGAACAGTGACAGCGGTCAATTCCAGAAACAATGTATCTGTGGATGGAATGCTGCGTCACGTGCTGGACCTGCGCAGGATAGCCACTTCGTCGGATGAAGAGCGCGATGGAAACGAGCCACCTGGCTTGAGAAGATCTCGACATGTAAGGCGCCTGCCTGGTTGGATGGCGGACTTCGAATTGGAGTAGGTGTGAACGTGATCTTTAAGATCAGGGTGGCGTGTGGTATGACGTCAGTGACTGGGGAGGCTGACCGGAAGAGGAAAAAGGGCAGAGGGAGCCTCGATCGGGATTCATGCCCTTTTCGAACGGGGTTGTGGTCAGAAGACGTGCTAATCGACAGTCTAGGTTCGGGAGAAGCAGCTGCTATTCCTAGTGTTCTTTGGGTTGGGGCAAGCTTCAAGGATTGGATACCGCAAGACAGACTCGCAGTCAACGACAGGAAAACCGAGGTAAGGCAATTACATCTACTCGCACGCATACACCACAGAGATAAAGAGATAAAATACTATAGAGTTGAGAACAGGATGTTGCCTTCGATGAGATTGTAGTGGTCATAAATAATTTCTTAGCTAGACCACTCGTTGAAATTTGATTAGGGTTGTAATATTATATCATTGTGATGAGTGGTCAGTTTACCCAAACACACCAATAAATCAATTCTTTACTGCAACAGAAGCTGAATGGATGGCAGTAACAATTGATTACATCAACACCAAAGAAGATATAATACTGACAATAGATGATATAGATGCAAACTCAGCTGCTAGGCTTCATGGATTTCTAGCAGTCCTTCTCAAGTCAGGCAAACAAGCCCTTGCAAAACCATTGCAGCTACTTTTTCAGAGCTTCCTCACAAATGGTAAGCTCCCAGACAAACTAAAGAAGGGAATAATATGCCCTATCCATAAAGAAGGAAGCAGAGCAAATGCTAAAAACTATAGGCCTATCTCACACGTTAGCAAAGTTATGGAATTCATCCCCCACATCTCTGAACAGGGCCTTAGGCTCAATTCAAATAGCTATGTGAAGCTGCTGGAGGTTGTGGTAAATCCTTAGCTGAAGAGGTTTGCTGCTAGAAGGCCATATGTGTGACAGCAGGATTCGGCTCCTTACCTTTCCTCCAAAAACGTCAGAAGTGGTTGCTGGTGAATTTCTATGACTTCACTAGCCACAATTCCTGGCCTCCCGATTCACTCCATTGTAATCCCATGGATTACTACATATGAGATATGGTCGAGAGACACCAACTGCTCTGCCTGCAACACCAAAGCAGAGCTGGAGGCCAAGATCAAGGAGAATACAAACATATTTTTTCATGTAAATATGTATATGCACGAACGCATGTTTGTTTGTACATATATAGATTATTTACAAACAACTTGCAGAGGCAAGTGCTACCAGTTGAAAGCTCTGCAAGCTTATGGGGTCATAAGGAGGAAATGCATGCTGTTTCGAGTACTTCCTCTTCACAGCATTATTGTGCATCGGCCATACCTCACTGAGATGAGGCCCCACTTGCTAGATCAATATTCTTCTAGCCATTGCTCATCATCTCTTTTTCACCAAACTAATGCTTGCCTTCTCCACAGTAACCTGGGTATCACTCATGATTCAAACCCTTTTCTCTAAATTATTAAGCTAGTACCATTTGTGAAGCACAATTCAAACATGCAATTTTCATGTGTATAATCTAATTATCGAGCAATCAGCTTAGAGATCACACCACAAAGTCAGAACATCATCTCAAAATCCTTGAGATTCATGCTTTTTTCTTTAGTTATAAACAGTTTGGCACTAAAAACCAGAAGTTGAGAGCGACCAGGAAACACACTGCTCACTTCTGGCCAAAGGCAAACAGACGAGGGCAAAACATCAGGAAGATTCGATGGAGTCACATACAAAAGACAAAGGTCTTTTGCTCTAAGATGGCTGAGTAAACAGTTAAAAGCTATGTCATTTCACTTCTCACCACAAACAAACCAGAAATATGAGTAGATTCAGATAAAAACTAACATCTCAATTTTCATTCACGATCAATGTGTTCCTATCTCTAGAATAAGCCATCAATGTTTGTAGAATTCAGACACTATGAAAATTGATCCCTATATCCTAAATCTCTCCACACTGAGTATTTGAAAACCCATATATATATATATATATATATATATACTGTTGTGTCTGGGGAGAGTAATTCTCTTTTGGTGCCTTATAATTTAACACATTCACTGGTAAAATTTCCACTTATTTCTTTTTTATTTTTCTAATATTTTCGTTGCAACCTTTCCAAAAATGAAATATATATATATATATATATATATATATATATATATATATATATACATATATACACACACATACATATGAACGACCTCTCCTTAAATAAATATATTATATAATGTTCGCAAGTTTTGTTCCTGTAAACTTCACATGCAGCCAGCTTAGTCCACACTAATTTTACACCAAAAACCACAGAGACAATGAAGACCAACCCATTTCCACACCAAATTGCTGACCCAACAAAGCAAGGACTAAACCAACTAAGAAAACTTCTGCAGTAACACCAATCATCATAAAACTTGAAAACAGTGATCTGACTTTCCAACTCAACAGAATTTGCATTTTTTGCTGTTACTAATATCAATTGAATACCGTTCAACATCTGACAAAATAAATGGTGAGTCTCATTGCTTTGTTAGTCCCAGGCTCTTTCAAGAGAGTGACACATTTCAGCACAATACTCTTGTCATTATTTTTTATCTGATGTGCTTACTCCCATCCATGAAAAAAAAAAACCCTTTGTGTCATAAGGTCATCAGGAGAACCATTTTGCCCCAAACTCAAAGGATAATCTCAGGAAAGTCAACAACTGAAAGCAAGTAAACACCAGAATACTGAGAGAATTGCTTAAACATCAAATGCCAACACAACCTTCCCTACTTACACCCCTTCTTCTGTGATCTGCAACGTTGTCATCATTATAGTATTATATAACAGCTATGACTGTTACTAGCATCTTCCGACCACTAAATTTCTAGTCTGCTTGAAAAAGTAATTTAATACGAACATTTGATTGCCAAGGGACAGTTTGTCTACCTCTGTATGCATGATCTTGGAGCAAATTTCATCCAGAACCTATAACTGACAGCTACAGAATACCTGTTAAGATTCGAAATCAAACCTACATTTTTACACATTGTCAAACAAGTCCTCAACCTATTATCATCACTAGTTGCACTGAAAGATTACTGAGAATGAACTGACCGCTTGAACCTTTTTTGAGGCATTCACAGATCAAACTTGATATAAAAGTAGAAACCTGTCATTAGTTGACCTAATGAAATTAGAGAACTCATAAATACACAAGCAAATATCAGTTGATCTCTTTTGGCAATTTAGTGCCTACCAATAAGCATGGCTATCTTCCTTACCTTAGGTATGTTCTCTCATAATCATGAAAACACAACTGTTTATCTGTCTGCATACATTATTTCTCCCTAGCAGTCACAAAATTGAAATTACTATCACAGAGAATGGACTGGAGACCTACAAACAAGCTGTATACTCTTAAACAACTTAACCAAGATGTATACATCTTATATATTGTAATAACTGATATTACAATCACTTTATAATCAAGCCATTATAATTATTAATTATATTGTTCTTTGTTCATTATGACATCAAAAGTTGTTGTTACATTTGGTGAACCTCAACTAAAGAACTGCATGCCTTCATTAAACTCTATCATTACAAACCTTTCAGAGTGGTTGCAGTAACAACCAGTATTTCAATGTTTTCATATAATTTTCATCTGATTAATTCAAAATAATTTACACTAAAACAAGGCAACGCCACCTGTCCTAAAGGTTTCACCTGGAAATATGACAACCCAGCCATTCAGGCTGCCTTGACTTTCACCATTCCTCCTTGGACTGGAGATACAGTAGTTTGGATTACCTAATTGGAAGCTCATTTTGCAGCAAACAAAACTTCTTCAGGTATACACCAGTTTAACTTCTTAGTCAGTGTTCTGCCACCTGCCTTAAGCAGCAGGGCTAGTGTTAGGAAGTGCAGGGCCCATTTAGAGGATGGTCAGTGTAGGTATGTTTTCACCTGATGCAACTGTTATGGGCAATGTAAAGTAAATCCTCAAAGCAATAAAAACATTGGGAAATGTTTAATTCATCATAGCATCCTCTGCAAAGCCCAATTTAAACAAATCAGTCTTTTTGGCTTAAAACTGGTTCTGTTAAGCAGTGAAGTCAAAGACTTAATTACTAATTCTTCCAACTCCACATCTTATCAACGTATGAAAACGGAGATTTTATTATGTACTTCTGTGTCCAACCAAAAATGTTTCCATCAGCTTCTTCACAGCAAGGTTTGGGGCAATAAGAAACCTTTTCAACTGTTGAGAAGAATGAAAGAATTTTTAGAAGGTAACATGCTTGAAGAGTCTATGTTAAGGCATCTCTTTTTATTTCACCTACCATTGAATGTGCAAGCCATGTTAGCACCTGTAAGATACCAGAGTTCTACAACTCTGTTGGCCAAATTAGTGGATGATATTATCAACATTATAAAATGTTCACAAGTTCTTGTTTACAACACACATAACCAGCTTAATCGATAATAATCTTACACCAAAGACCATGATGACAATGAAAACCAGCCAAACTCCCACAGCAGTGGTATTTGCTTCACTTTGAGTTAGGCCTAGCAACAACAACCATCACCTCATTTTCTTTCCAATGAATCCTCTCTATGTCTAACTTCAATTGGATAATGCTCTGCCTTCCAGCCTGCGTCTTCACAATCCTTGAGATGTTCATTACAGTTGATCTTTCATGTCAAAGCAGCATCCATGTTATCTTCATGAGGAACTGTTAACTCAACCAGATTTACAACTTTCTTTTCCTCACACCATGTATCTGGTTTCTTTGTAACTGGAATGGGGAAGAATCCTTGATATCTTGGTAAATCTGCAGCCACCTCCTAACAACTGTTTCACTTTTCCTTGTTCACAGGAAATTTCTTTAAACAGATCTGCTGTCCTGCGTGCATGAAGGTAATAAAATCTCTGGCTGGTTTCCTCTGTGCTTTGTTGCCACTGTTGATTAGAACAATTTGGTTCTTTGCAGCATTGAAAAGGATCTTAAGAACTAGATTGTTTCCAAATATAACTATCCAGCACCATAGTATGCATGCCCCAGGCTCTTAACAGATTCTTCCTTGACTGTTGGTATACCTTCTCCTGCCATTTTAATTTCACATCTTTCTGCACTCCCCTAATAAATGTCAGACTGCATGATGTTTTTGTTTTGAACCATATCCTTGATTACTTTATGGTCTTGTCCAGCCTCAAGAGAGCATTTTGCATGATTCACTTATCTATAGACAGAAGTGTCAGGCCATCTATGAAGTCCTTCTTGGGTGATTGTATATGGACCATTTGTTCAGAAAAGTCTGTAGCTTTCAAAAGCTTCTCCATGACTAGAATAAACCACATTACAGATATTGTGTGGCCAGCAGCAATGCCAATCTCCAAGCAGTGCCAAGTGTTGTGAAGTTCCCCGATGTAAATTTCATCTCAGAACTGTTGTAATATTTTTCATTAATTTTGTTGCTTTCTCCTGTGGAAGTGGTCCATAGCTCTTATCACCAATTTATATGACACTGAGCCGTATGCATTAACTAGATCAAGCATACCATGTTCAGACTTGTTTTGTTTTGCATCCTGGATCGCCTTCCTAATTGAAAAGGAAAGCTTGATACATGCAGGAATTCCAGCTTTTTTAACAGATTCATCCATATGCCCATTCCTCTGTAGATACGTTACTGCATTGGCTTCCTTTGACAGGTATATGCCTTCTGCCTTATACCAATTGTCCAGTAGATCCTCTTCATGTCAAAGTTGCTGGAGCAGGATGAAAAGCTTCTTTCGTATATGAATACAGTACTTATATACCTTATACAAGATGTTACCACCTCCTGGGGCACTCTTTGCTCTGGCTTTGTTCACAAATTCATTCACCTCTTTTTCTCTGATATCTTCAGTCTAAAATTGGATATCAGGTTCTAAAAGATGCTTCAGTTACTGATTATGATTTGGATCATTATAGGTTTCTTTGATATGAACGTCCAATTCTTTTGTACACAGTAAAACATTGCTGTTTAGTTCAATGAACAACTTCTTTGTAATCCCATACAGGTTCTTCAAAAACTGTTCACAAGTCCTTTTTATGCCTTCGCTCAAATCAAGGCATTTTCTTTTCAAATCTTCATACAGCAGCAAGAAGTCAGGTATTTCGTTTTCCCCCACACATTTCCATTGCTTTCTTAAGCAGGTCTTCTCTTTCCTCAGTTGTTTCATTTTCTCATCCCTCCTCCTTGTTACACTCTTTTCTTGTCAACTAGGTACCATATTTTTGCCCTCCAAACAGTTAAATTCCTGTGCTGTATATTGAGCTTGCTATCTTCTCCAGTTTCTCTACTGTGGATCTTGTCATTTTATATAACACATTGCATGCCTTACTTTCTAAATCTTTACATCTTACTTTTACAGTGGCAGCAGGCTACAGAACCCTCAGTTTCTTGTGAGCACTATCTAATGCAACAGTCTCATAAACTGTAGTTTCTATATGGGAAGAGGTCTTTGCTGTAACATTTGTTGATTTGTTGTGGTGTGTCCAGGTGTGATTCGTCAAGTATTTTACGATCAGATGATCTGCACTACTCTGACTTCTTCCTCTAAGTTTGTCCCTAATGTATCTTCAAGGCTCTCCCAGTACAAAAAGTCTTATGGCACAACTTGCATCCAGGGTTGTTTGTAGTTTGTTAAATTTTCCAAAGAGTAGCCACATTCAGTTCCAAGTTTGTTTCTGTATTGGCAAATATATATGTGTACATGTATGTAAATCTGACTTGTGGGTGGAATTATTTTTTTCACTTATTTTACACAAATATTTTTAATTTTCTAATTTTCATTTAAATATTTTTACTCTTTTATTCCTTTTATTGTTGTCCTGTTCAGTTCTCCCTTTCTTTCATTAAAATATTGTTTCTTCATTTTGCATTTTGTCTTTTCTTTTCTCTCTTTTTCAAATTTCTTTCCCCATCTATGTCTCTTTGTTTTGTACTTTCTTTCTACTTCTCTTAAAATACTCCTAAAATGTCTCATCATCTATCCCAGGAGTTTTCAAACTGTGGTCCGTGGACCACAGGGGGTCCGTAGACAGCAAATACTTTTTATGGGCAATTTGATTTTATATGTTTTTTAATCGAAATCTTTTAATTGACAATAAACCTATTTGTTAAATACTGTTAAATAAATAAATGTAAAAATATATGTTATTTTAAGCAAATATTTATGTATAAATTTCATAAGTGTTTATAAGGGTAAAGCCTGAAATATAAAGGGGTCCGCAAGGCAAAAAGTTTGAAAACCCCTGATCTATCCAACTTCAGACTTAGTTTTCTGTATCTAACATAATGTTATAAAGCATATGTATGCACACACACACAAATGCATGTTTGTATATGTCAGATATACAAGGCATCTCATCTAACACTCTAATCTCCGCCAATTCGCTACCCTGGACTTAATACTTTATGTACAGACTCATAAAGGATGAAAGGCAAAGCTATCTTAGATAGGATTTGAAGTCATAACACAGAGAGCTCAACAAATACAGCAAGTCATTCTCTTTGGCACTCTAACAACTGCCAATTGAATGCCTATACAAAAGGTACAATTTTTTGGGTCATCCCATGAATAATGTGTTTTTTTCAATTGCATGAACTAAAAGTTGGAGGTGGACAGGATAAACTACCTGCATCAACTTGTTATAAAAGCAGGTAGTAATTTTACCTTATATTTATTCTTAGAGCAAGTTTGCCTTGGATTGGTCTATTTTGAATGTGAGCGTTACATTGCTGGATTGTTTATTGTTATTGGAACTCTTCTGTTTTCTTCGTGTTGTTGCCATATTGATTATGTTCTGCGTTTTGCAGACTTTTGTGAACATTTTCTCCTCATTTGAGGGAGGAAATTGTTATTTTGTACCATTTGTGGGAATTTTAATCCCAAAACAATGAGTTGCTCCTCTGTTGAGGAAAATACAAGTGTTAAGGATACAATACGTAACATGCCATCAGGAAAAGAGTTTTTGGAAGGTTGCCAACCGGAACAGTCTAAAAAGACAACCAATTTCGCTGCTGCAGCAGGTGTTTCAAGGAAAGCCATAAACATCGAACTAGAAGTTTTAAACAAACACAAAGATATGTTTCAAAGGGAAGGGCTTCAGAAAAAAAAGCTACCCTCCCCAGTGAAATAACAGAAAAAACAATACACAAGACAATAATCTACAAAAGTTATATTGTGAAACAGAAAAAGTTAGACATTGCAGCAAATGAATAGGTGGACAGACATAATGTTTCTAACAAGAGGGAAAAAATTTGCGATAATTGTTGTGCTTTTTAAAAGTGAAGAAAAAGTGAAGAAAAAGCCAGGCAACATTCAATAGCCCCACTAAAAACAGCTGAGGTAGTGCTCCTACCCACATACCTAGGAAGGCATACCTTGAAAATAATGGTAGAGAAATTCCTCCCAAGATAGATGTTGCCTGGCTCTGCGCCGCACTTGTAATGGGCTTGGAGGATAAAATATCGATCCTCCAAGCCACAAAAATTGAACAACAAAACTGGAAAGAGCAGGGGCTCAAAATGAGTATTCAAGCAGCTCCTGCCTAGCTCAAAGAAATTGCTGAGTTCATCCAAGTAGGAGAGGAAATGAAGTTACGTGTGATGGTAGAGGGGAGGAAGCCTCACTGTTTTAAATGTGGTGAGAAGGGGCACGTTAGAGCAGAGTGCACTCTTCTCACCATGCAAGCCCCAGAACCCACAACCACGGCCGATGCAGCAGATTTACCAAAACATAAGGATACCAACCCAACAGTCGAAAAGGAGGAACCCATAAAAGACTGGCCTATTATAAGCTATAAAACCAAAACGATAAAAAGAATACCACCCCAACTATCCCCCAGCACTAGTGAAAGAAAATCTCCCCCTGCAGACACATGTTTCCCAAACAGTCTCCCCCAACCTTTACACAAACAAAAACAGAATATCCACACATGAATCACAATCTACTCCTCCCATCCCCAAAAAAGTATCTCCCCTTTTCTCAACCTCAGCAGAATTTAATTTAATGGCAATAAATGTCAAGAATGATTTCTTGGTCGACGAACTCTAAGATACACCTACCACAGAACTATATAGAGAACACTATACTATTTTACTAGAGAAAATATTAATTTATTCAATAGACTGTTTAAATTATAATATGTTATACCCCTTGATTCCCTCATGCCATAGGCCTTCTCAGAAAAGACTTTTGCATTTCAATGTACGAGGGCCTAACCAAGAAAACCCTGCAAGCCACGGATTAGACTGAGAAGGGATTACAAAGGTAAGCCATTTTATGAATACACTCACTGTAGGATGTTTAAATGTATGTGGCCTGGTGTCAGACTGGAAGCATGGTCACTTCCTTAATGACCTCAAATCACATAGATTGGATATGATGGTTGCCACAGAAACCAGACCTAACGGCTACGAGAAATTTATTTCTCCATGCCAACCAGGGAAAGGGAGTGGTGTCACAATTCTACTCAGGAAAAATCTGGCTTTCAAGACTAGAACAATCCTTATTGACCTGGAAGGCAGGCTGGTTGTTCTTGATGTGACGCTCAGTAGTGGTAAGACTTTCAGGCTGGTAGGTGCCTACACCCACTATGGGGCTATTTTAGAAACCTAGAAAATTTCCTAAGCACACCTCATACTTTAGTATTATTAGGTGACTAACACAATTTGCAATGCATGCGTAGATTGTGTTGGCTCGGATCCAAATAGGAAGGGTAATCCATGCCTCACCAATCTGCTCAGTCACTTTCAGCAGGCAGATCGGTATAGACTAGAATTTCTGGATGTTCCAGTGTGGACATGGACAAACAGCGATGGGTCTTCTAGATCTTACTTAGATAGGATAATAGTTAGACGTAAAGATAAGAATATAGCTAATTGTCCACAACTCTATTAGGTCAGCTACAGCGATTGAAAACTTGTGTCCTGTACACTTGACTTAGAGATGATATGTAGACAGGGACCCAGCTACTGGAAACTCAACAGGTCTCTTTTGAACTGTGAGGAGTACAGGAACCAGATTAGTCAGCTAGTGAAGAGGGCACTGACAGGCACCATTATTAACAAATGGTGGCAGTCAATTAGGTTTAGTAAAGAATTAGCAACTAAGAAGAATAGAATAGAAAGGGACTTAGCTAAGGCCCTAGAAGAAGCATTGAGGACTGGCAGTGCATCCCAAGTTTTAGCTGTGAAAATGGCGCTCAATCAACACCTTTAGGATAAACATGAGGGGTGCATTGTCAGAGCTAAGCTTCATACAATGGGATGAGAGGGGATCAATGCTGGAGATGGGCCCGTATGGTAGAGGCTCAACACAGCAATGATGCCACAATAAGGTCTATGACGAACCAACATAGGCATTTGGTAAACGAACCTGAGATGTGCAAGGTTTTTTATGATCATTTCGCCCAGCTTTTTGGGAGGGGCAGTGGACCAGAGCACAGGATAGACCCTACAGACTTCCTCGCCAGTTTGCCATGTCCCTCGGGGCAGGAAGCGAAATGTGAAAAGCTGATCACAGTTGCGGAAGTGGAGGATGCCTTATTGGACTGTCGTGGGGACAGGTTGCTAGGACTGGATGGTCTTCCCTACGAATTATATTATAGCATGCCAGAATTGTTTGAGCACTTACTGGCTTGTGTCTTCACCAACTGGCAGCAGAATCATTTCGTACCCAAATCTGTGAGCCAGGGAGTGGTGACGCTGCTAAGGAAGGACCCAGACAAAGGGTATCCAGTGAATAACTTTCAGCCCATTACTCTACTTAACACAGAGTTGAAGATTTTTGCCAAGGTATTAGCAAAAAGATTGGCGTGGGTTGACTCATTGGGGAGGCGCAAACTTGCACCATCCCTGGCCGGTCCATACACAACAATCTCCATCTTATACGCTATACCTTAGAGTGGGTTAATAGGTTACCTGGCAAGGGTGGGGCACTGGTCCATTTAGACCAAGCTAAAGCTTTCGATAGGGTCAACCATTGGGATCTGGTGATGGTTCTTGCGGCAGTCGGGTTGGGCCCGATCTTTCGCAGTTGGATCATTGCTTTATACAGCAACATTAATTCGACCGTTTGGGTGAACAGTTTCTTTTGGGAACTGTTATGTATCAAGCGCTCGGTTCATCAAGGAAGTTCACTCTCCCCACTTCTGTATGTCCTGGCTCTCGAGCCCTTACTGCAGAAGTTGGAAGGTATGAAGTGGCATCACGTGAGATCTAGGTTGTGGAAGATCAGTGACAGCATACACGGATGACATCACCATCATATCTGAGACTAAACACCTACAGTGGGTAGGTAAAGCTGTTAAAGAATACGAGGCAGTGGCAGGAGCAATAATTAACTGGGAAAATTAAGTTGGCTTGCAGCTCGGCACCTAGAGAGGCAAGTCGATGCCGTCGAACAGGCGGTCCGATGAAAATGCTAGGGGTCTGGTTCAGTCCAGACCCCCAGTTAGAGAAAAATTGGAGCAAGGTCACAAGGAGGGTGACCCATCTAACCCAGACCTAGTCTGGGCGATGGCTAACTCTGAAAGGGAGGGCGGAGGTTGCAATCTTTGGCTTTACCTGGATGGTGAGTGGGTGTGGTCTCCATTCGTCAAACTGTTGCTTCCTAAGTTCACTAGAACCATGGATGGAATGTAGGCCAAAGTTGGGTGCTTGGCAGGCCAAGTGTCATAAGGCACTAGTGCTCCTCTGCTGCACAGGTAATGCTGGTAGCCTGGGTTCC
The DNA here is from genome assembly GCF_046866305.1 of Octopus bimaculoides. Lineage (NCBI taxonomy): Eukaryota > Metazoa > Mollusca > Cephalopoda > Octopoda > Octopodidae > Octopus > Octopus bimaculoides. The sequence continues at coordinate 26,729,854 of NC_142942.1, read as the reverse complement.
ACCTCGTCATTCTATAGAGGGTTGGTAGAGGCCAATTATGATGACACCCTGGGAAAAATCCTGGGCTTCGATGATGGTCAACTGGTCAGCCTATTCCAAAAGACATTCAGGCCAGGACCCTTGGACAACATCCAGAGGTCCTTAGCCTGGCAATGCTTGCCAGTTCATGATAAACTTGCAAGGCAGGGTGCTTCATGCTCACCCACCTGCCCAAGACGTGGACAGGACAGTGAAACTGTTCCGCACACATTTCTGCAGTGTTCGGGGATTGCATAGCTGTAGATTTATGTTGAACGACTGCTGTCACGTCTGGGACAAGTACAGCTGTCTTCTGAGTCAGTTATAAAGATTGTTCCATCTTCCTCTCTGAACAGAGAAGGAGAGGTCTGGTTTCTCGTAGTGGTTGCTATAATGAAAGAGGCTATCTGGAGAACACAAACGAAAGGATTGGTGACAGGTATCTTCATCTCTGGCCAAGGACTGGTAAACTTCTTTTTTTTCCTTCTATGAAGGAAAATAAGGCTAGAGAGGAGGTGCCTGTCATCAGATACACATGGTAAATGATGGAAGCAAGTGGTATACATGTCGGAAATGAAAAGTTCTGCGTGAGTGTAAACCATAAAAGGTAAGTAAAAATGTCCAGTGAGGAATGTGGCTTGTAGGGTCATACCTGTCCCCACCACTCTGTTATATTGTTTACTTATTCTTTTGAAGAGTGCAGTTCAGTTTTAATAGTTATTATTTCAAAATTATAACGGAAGTGACAAAGAAGATTCAGCATATTTTGCTTCACGAGTTCAATGAAGGCAACAGCGCAATGGAAAGTGCAGGGAATATTAATGCTGTATATGGGGATTGGACAATAAGCGCAAGCCAGTGTCAACAGTGGTTCCAGAAATTCTAAGCCAGAAACTACCCTAGAAGATCTGTAGAGCTCGATGAGGATGTCCTGCAGACCCTGGTGGAACAAAACCCCACTGTAACTGTTGAGGAACTAGCAAAGAAGCTTGGATTTGGCCATTCAACCATTTGTTGACACCTACATGCCATCAGAAAAGTCAGCACATTGGGTCAATGGGTTCCTCACAAACTTTCCGAGTAATCGCGTGCAGAGAGTGAATGTGTGCTTTTCTTTGCTGTCATATCTCACAAATGAACCTTTTTTTTTGGACCAAATGACTAGTGATGAGAAATGGGTTCTGTATAAAAAATGTCAAGTGTTGAAGACAGTGAGTAGGGAAACGAGAAACACCGGTATACCAGGCTAAAGGTCTTCACCACATAAGGTGTTATCTGATTGGTGGGATACGAAAAGTTTAGTCCACTTTGAACTTTTAAACCCAAACCAAATGATAACAGAGGAGATCTACTGCAAGCAGCTTGAGAGGCTTAAGTCAGCGCTAGAAGGAAAACAACCGTATTTGCTTTCAAGACAAAAAGTGTTCTTCCATCAGGATGCTTGGCCATATACAGGGAAGACAACATTCCAAAGGCTGGAGCAGTTTGAATAGGAAACGATGCCCCGCCCATCATATTTGCCAGACATTGTCCCATCTGATTATTAGTTATTCCACAGTCTTCAAAATTATATGGACGGAAAAAATATAAGTTCTGTAGACGAGGTCAGAACAGTACTGGAGGAGTATTTTTTGTCATGGAAAAGTGAAGTTTGGAAGAGAGGCCTTGCAAGTCTACCAGACAGATAGAAGAGCATTGTAGAAAATGAAGGAGAGTATATTTTAGATTAAAAATGAACTTTGTTTATCTTAAATTTGAAAAATAAAATAAGTATAAAAAACCCACATTATTTATGGGATGACCCAATATATATGTACATATTTACTAATATGTACATGTAAGTGAGAGTTATTTAAATTTGAACTGTGGTGTTTACCTTATTAAAAATAGGTACATTGCATGCTTTTATGCTTTAAATATTAGTACATTGTTAGTCATATAGAATATCTTTCATCTTTAATTTGTTTAAAGGGTTTTAGTTGAACAAATTTACTCCAATACAAGGTGGTATCAAAAAGTTCCCGGACTAATTATGTTTGATAAAAAAAAACTAACTTATTTGCCTAAGTTTTAACATCATCTCTTTTGAAATAGTCACCTTGCACAGCAATATATCAGTTCCAGTGTTCTTGCCACTTTTGGAATTCGTTTTCGGTAAGTGAGTTGAGGACCATCTGCGATTCGCTCAGGATCTCGACAACAGTGTTAAAATGGCAACCTTTGAGCTGCCTTTTCGTTTTGGAGAAGAGATGGAAGTCTGCAGGTGCAGAAGCAATACCATGTTTTTAGCAAAAAATTCATGAGTGAGGCAAGCTTGCTGACAGTGCACTGTCGTTATGAAGAATACAATTGTTTGTGCTCCACAGATCCGGTCACTTTTGCTGAATGTCTTCCCTCAAATCGTCACAAAACTCGATTGATAGTCTGGCCCTGGGGGACGAATTCGTGATGCACAATGTCTTAAATGAGCTGCAGCACTGTCGTGCCTTCTTCGGTTGTGGAGATAAAGGGCTCTTCCATTGTGACAACTGCTGCTTTGTCTCAGGGTCAGTGATGATCTTTGACATGAGGCATGGGTCATTAGTAGCACACTGACATAGATCTTAACAGACATTCTGGTGTAAAATCATCCTCGCTGTCGCCGTCGCTGCTTTCAGAATCGCTGATTTCAGATTCGGATACAGAAATATCCTATTCATTATCGTTCACCACGTGCTTTTGTCGCTCATTCATTCTTTTCTTCGATATCTCCATATCTTCTGTTGAAAAACCTTCAAATTCAGAATCACTGCTTGATAGCATGAAACTCCTCTCCATCTTTAAAGTTGAAAAAAATCAACGCCGCAAAAAATGTGGAAAAAAATCTTCCAAAATTCACTGAGTTCAAATATCATGCCAAACAATGTCGGAGACAATAACTCAACTGTTTGCAAAGTGAAATCAGGTGTTTTAACGAATGTACTAACGAGATTTGGGTTCAAATCCGGGTTAGTCTTATGAACCAAAAATTTTTTCAGCCGGCTACGGTCGGGTTAGTAACGAAAGGGTTAATCAAATCGATGCTATGGGAACATAAACAAACCAACACTGGTTGTCAAGCGGTGGTGAGGAACAAACACAAACATATATACATCATTTAATATCCATGCTGACATGGGTTGGATGATTTGACAGGAGCTAGCCAGTCAGGACTATACCAAACTATCATTTTTGGCAATGGTTTCTACAGTTGGATGCCCTTTCTAGAGCCAACCTCTTTACAGAATAGACTGAGTGCTTTTTACATGGCATCAAGTAATTCACAAGTGGTACTGAGAGAAGTGGCTTTGTGCCAGATGGTGAGAGGTTAACCTGTGATACAGTGACAGATACAGGTGTCTTGTTGTAGAGGAGATACTTGGCTACACCAATCAGAGGAGAGAGAAAGAGTGAGAGAGAGACAGGAGGGTGTTGAAGATGTACCAGGGCAAACCCTCAAAGTACAGGGCATTTATGAGAGTGAAAAGGAGAGAAAAGAGGAAGGAAGGGAAATGTAGTGAGTGGTGAACACTGGTATATGGAAGAGTGGCAGTATATCAATGATGAAATTTGCAGGGGAAGAACAGAAGAGAGATATGGCTTGGAGGCATTGGGAAGTCAGGGGCAAAGTGCATGATGAGATGTAGTTTCATTCATTGGAGAAGCGGGAGATGAATGTAATGTGGTGGGGACATACATTTATAAGTACATAATATATAATATACACATAGATTGCTAGATAGATAGATAGATACAAATGACGGGCTTCTTTCAGTTTCCATTAATCGAATCCCCTCACAATGCATTGATCAGCCAGGGGCTATAGTAGAAGAAGACACTTGCCCAAGGTGCAACATAGTGGGACCGAACATGGAACTATGTAGTTGGGAAGCAAACTTCCATACCACACAGCTATAACTTAATTCAGTAATTTATAAACTGAAGATGTCCTTATTTTCCACTTCCAAAACACAAGTTCTATGAAGCAATGTCTATTCTATCACCATCTAATTTCACAAACTTGCCTTGGTCCAGTTGAAACTGAATAGCATGTTATGCAGAAAATGTATTGCATCAAAAGTAAACCAACTTGCACAATAATTTACTCAACTATACAGTCTTTATTCCGATTAACTTACAATCTCTTTTTCTAAATAAAAGAGAATAAAAAATACTTTCAGAATGTATGAAAGGGAATTACTATATAACTTGTCATTTTTACCTTAATATTATTATTTTTTAGCGCTTTTACAATATTTAGCTTCGAGAGAAGCAATAGTACTATTAAAGTTGTTGGCTCTTCTTTTCAATATTTGACTTTCAAGTGAATTTTCACTGTTCAACCCAAGTTTCTTTTTCATTTCTTCAGCTTCTTTTGCTTCCATTTCAAATCTGCAATAAAAGAATTTAGATTTAGTATCAAATTTATTATACAAATTGAGCAATTAAATGCACAGCTTATCACAATGGATACTCAAACATTCATCTTTGACTAGCGGGACCCGTGAATATTTCAAGGAACTAATGGTAAACTTATTGGGTTATTTCTGAAAACTTGATCCAAAAAACCTGAAAGCGTAGCTTGTATTGTATCTATATAGAAAGATAGCCATTCATCTGCTGCTCATTGAAAAGTGAAAGAAATTGGAATACGATGGTTACTTAATGCACTTTATATACATTTTATGCATAATTTTATAGACTTAATACATAGCACTCATACCCCTCTGCTAAAATTATATTTTTAACTCCTCCTCTACCTTCAACTAACCTTTTTAACCATGTAATAAATATTATGTTCCCCCTACCTCACGTCATGGATGCTTCCCTCTTTCTTTTTCTCCTCTCTTTCCCTTCAACTAATCACATTCCCTCTCCCTCTTTTTCTCTTATCACATGAAAGTGTTACCGACAGGCTAAGTAACACAATGACAAGCAGAATTATTATAAGATGTGAGAGGCTACAATGGATCTGTTTACTGAATTCTTCTTTTCCATCCCTGTCGCTCCCCTATCAGCATGGCTTTCCCTTGGAGCCCAAATTTGCAATCTTACTTTCAAACTCAATAACACTGATGTAATTGAACCCCATCAAAGATTTTATATTCTTAGGAATTATTTGTTAGCACAGGTATGGTCTGTGGTAAGAAGTTAGGTTCCCAGCTACATGGTTCTGAGTTCAGTCCCACTGCATGGCACCTTGGGCAAGTGACTTCTACTATGGCCTCAGGCTGACTGAAGCCTTGTGTGTGGATTTGGTAGACAGAAATTGAAAGAAACCTGTCATATGTGTTTGTCCCATCACTGCTTGACAACCAGTGTTGGTGTATTTACATCCCTGTAACTTAGCAGTTCAGTAAAACAAACCAATAGAATAGGTACCAGCTTAAAAAACAAGTTAGTTTTCTCTGTGCCATGAGGCACATAAGGCAACAATACGATCTCTCCAACTAGCTCTGTTTTCTGCCACTATTCTGGTCTCTTTCTAGCTTCTCTACATTTTCCTTGTTAATGGTTCTTCACCATGTGGTTTTAGGGCACCCACTGCTCTTTTCTCCCTCAGGCTGTCACTTCAGTGTCTCCATACAATCACTTTCTCAATTTTGTGCGAGGATGACATGTTCAATCTAATTCCAGCTTCTGCATCTTAGTTCGTCACTGATCCTTATTGATGTCTGTTGTCATCTCATTTGTGTTATTTCAAACTCACTCTAGCCACTTGATATTTTCTTTAAGCATGTGAATTGGAAGCTGTCCATTGTTTTTCTTCTTCATCATCATTATCACCGTTTTCCATGCTAGCATGGGTCGGATGGTTTCACTGGGGTCTGGGAAGCCAGGAAGCTGCACCAGGCTCCAGTCTGATCTGGCAGTGTTTCTACAGCTGGATGCCCTTCGTAACGCGAACCACTCCGTGAGTGTAGTGGGTGATTTTTATGTGCCACTGGCACAGGAGCCAGGCAACAGCCACGATCGGTTGGTGTTTTTTAGGTGCCACCAGCACGGAAGCCAGTCAAGGCAGCGCTGGCCTCAGCCACATTCAGATAGTGCTTTTTACGTGCCACTGGCATGGGTATCACATCTACAATTTCCATTTAATTTTCATTTTGATGTTGATGTATTTGACTCAATAGGTCTCCTGAAGCACAGCAGGTCACCCTACGATCCAAGGTACTTTTGAATGGGCTGGGGCTGGTTATGTGAAACTGGTGTAGGATACAGCCGTGAACTCACTTTATTTGCCAGGTCTTCACAGTCACAGCATATCTCCAGAGGTCTTGGTCTTTTGGCATTGCCTCTGTGAGGCCCAACGTTCGAAGGTCATGCTTCACTACCTCATCCTATGTCTTCCATGGCAGTTTGCACACATGCATCGTACAATCTACCTTTCACTCTGAGCGAGAGGCTCTTTGTCACCAATAGGGGTAGAAGCTTTCTAAACTTTGCCCAGGCTATTCTTATTCTAGTGGTAACACTCTCAGAGCATCCACCCCCACTACTAACTTGGTCACCTAGGTAGTGGAAACTATCAACTACTTCTAGTTTCTCTCCCTGGAGTGTGATGGAATCTGCTTTCTGAGCGTCTGTGGTGTTTATTGCCCCTGTGCATCTGCCACACACAAAAGCTATCTTCCTGGTTAATCTTCCTTTGATGTTGCCTTGTGTCTATAGTTTACACCAGGTACATCTTATGGAGTTTCTACCTACACCTTTTCTACAGATTGAGCAGGGCCACCTACCTGAGGGTGTGTGTGATGAGTTCACCTTCCTACTTACTAGAACTTTGGTCTTTGCTACATCGACTCTAAAGCCTTTTGATTCTAAACTTTGCTTCCACACCCAAAATTTCTTCTCTAGTTCTGGTAGCGATTTTGCTATGAAGGCCAGGTCATCAGCATAGAGGATCTCCCTGGGGCAACCCGTCTTGAATTCCTCTGGAGGACTATGATGAATAAAAAGGGACTGATGGCTGATCCTTTGTGCACCCCTACTTCTATCCGGAATTCTTTAATTTGTTTGACTAAAATTCTTCAAGGTGGTGCCCCAGCATGGCTGCAGTCTAATAACTGAAACAAGTAAAAGATATTTATCTATCAAATTCTTTTCTCTGCAGCTCTTTGACAATCTAACTCATGAAAAATTCAAAAGTACATTTAATGTCAAGCTCACTTCAGTATCCCTTGCCAAGGAGACACTGCTCAAATGGTTTAGGGATCTGGGTTTACATAAATGCTCCTCTATCTTTCCTTTCTTCCATTCATGCTTGATCTTTTTTGATAAACAATATTCTCTCCTTTCCAAGATGGATTAGCTCCAACAAAGAAGTGAATGAAGCTCTACAACTGTGGAGTGGGCTTGTTAACTCCAGTGTGGAGAAAACTGACTCAGAGAGTTTGATATAATTTACAGTCCTAACACATTTTTGACTTTTTTTTTTATCTGATCAAAACTCAAGATGTTGCCCACTTTCTGAAAGTGTCAAGTTTTCTGGAGATAAGATCGATACATTGTGTGTGGCAAATGTTATGAGCCCTGCATCTCTATCACCTTCAGAGCCAGAGCTGAAGGATGTAGGGGAATGAAGTGTTATTGCGACATGCCTCTCAGTTCTGGGGTATAGATGGCAATGCTTGCCACAAGATAAATACGATCATTTAATGAGCTGAAGTCAGAGTAAATATTATCTCAATTCTAGAACCAGTAGGATAGTCCTGGAATGATGAAAAGAGGACCAATGGACCCCGTGACCCTAAGCTAGCAGCAGATGCCTTGTATTAGAGGTTACTATTAGTGACTCATGAACTCCATCACATATCTTTAATGCTGCTGTGAAGGTTGTAGTTACTGCATTTACAGCTGAACAAAATAATCACCAAAATACCATAATTTGTTGGTAAATTATGTAGTTTAACCCGAAGTTTTTAAGATATTGGAGAGTATTGGACAACTGACAAAGCTCACTGAAGTATCAGATGATGCTCGAATGAGTGCTTGACTGTTCCAGCACCTAAGCCCTGCAGTAAAGTGGTGAGTGATTTGGGATGTCTCACAAATTTCTAGAGAACACCAGTTTTCCATGGTACAATGTATAATTGAGGGAGTGTGTGCATACCTCTATTTTGATTATTTACCCATTTCTTTTCTCTGAATTATTGCAAATAAAATTTGTTAATTCCCTTCACATACTTGAGCTGCAAATACATGGTTTTATGCTCACGATATCAGAATTTATAATGATGCTGAAGTCCATATCATGGCACATTACTGAATATTGAAAATTATTTATCTTGTTAGAAAATAACTGTTTAGCTGGCATAACTACAGATTAGTGCTGCTCAACACTCAACCTTGTTTCAGAAAAATGCATATTTTTTAATGAAAATTTGTAGATACATTCTTGAGTGTATACATTACAATTACATTCATCAAATTAAGAAAAAAAATTTAGAAGGATTTTGGATCATTCTCTGCATCCCCATCCCAACTGTTTCTTTATAACTATTTAAATCATTATTTTAAAACATTTTCCAGAAATATTTCCAAGCAATTTTTAAGAATTTAGATTGTGTTGTAGTTGTGACCCTTGTGCCAATGGCACGTAAAAAAGCACCATCCGAACGTGGTTGATGTCAGTGCTGTAAAAAGCACCATCTGAATGTGGCCGATACCAGTGCCGCCTTGACTGGCTTCCGTGCCGGTGGCATGTAAAAAATACCATCCGATTGTGGTCAATGTCTGTGCCAGTGGCACGTAAAAAGCAGCCACTACACTCTCGGAGTGGTTGGCATTAGGAAGGGCATCCAGCTGTAGAAACACTGCCAGATCAGATTGGGGCCTGGTGCAGCCTCCTGGCTTCCCAAACCCCAGTCGAACCATATGCCCGTATGGAAAACGAACGTTAATGATGATGATGATTATGTTAAATCATTAAAAATAAAAAGTTCTTGAATAGTTTTGGATTGCTCTACTTCTATTCTCCCAATTTTGTTGTATACCACTAACTTTCTTAATTTTAATATTTTTTACTTTTTTCAGAAGCATCAACATACTTGGAGGTGTATTTCTGCAAAATGTCATTAAAATACAAGCATCTTAGAGAAAGTTGTGAGGAGAATGATCCCAAACCTCTTAATATTTTTCTCTTAATGTTAACAATCATAATACATATCCTTGAAAATTATATCTGCAAAATTTCATAAGGAATATGGAATTTTCAGAAAATTATGCAGTCAAGAGTGTAGATTACACAAGACTTCCCCCACCTGATTTTGTTTCCTCATAACTTTCAGAAAAATGGGTACTTTTTTAATGAAATTTTCCACAAATATACTTAGGATGGTGTAGATCCCGATAATATTGGGACTTGTGAAAAAACTTTTCCGCGAGTAGGGAGAGGAGTTACTGGAAATTCACACAAGTCGGCTTTCTTTATAACTTTCAAAATGGGTATCTTTTGGTGAAATTTTCTACAAATAACCTTCAGAGTGTAGATTACGATCATATGGGAATTTAACGTAAAAAAAAAAAAGAAAGACAGAATATGCATACCCGGTGGTCAAGGTTTAGAGTTAAGCCGAAAACGGGTGGTGTCCGCAAAAAAAAAAAAAAAAAAAAAGAAAAATGGTGGGCTCGTACCACATGCATATTGGACACATCATATATCTACAAAATCAAACTTGAAATTTCGAAACATTTGTGATGTTTGCGTGCTCACCCTTTTTCTTTACACTTCAAATTCCAATATAATCGTAATCTACACACCCTGAAAGGTATTTGTAGAAAATTTCATTAAAAAATTGGGCACTATCATGCTATTAGCTGTCAGAAGTGAAAGTGCTCACTGCTAGTGAAGTATCTGTCTGTCTGTCTGCCTGTCGATTCTTTGGCTACTGACAGCTAATACCATGACTGGCCAGAGCGAGCTATATGTCTGTCTCTCTCTCTATCTATTACTCGAAAGTTCGCGCGTCCGCGCTAGCTAGTCGTGAGTAGAAAACACAAATTTAATATAAAAACATATTTCCCGAAATTGCAAATTATTTAAAATATAAAAATATAATTTTCAACAGAGAGAATTTATCAAAATAGAAAACAAATGAAGTTTGAAGTTTAAAAATAATAGGATCGACCACTCACGACTAGCTAGCGCGGACGCGAGTACCCTTATACTCTGTGTTTTCAAACGCATGGATATAGGTGTCAAATTTGTTCCAATAACTTTCGAGTAATAGATAGATAGATAGATAGAGAGAGACAGACAGACATATAGCTCGCTCCGGCCAGTCATGGTATTAGCTGTCAGTAGCCAAAGAATCGACAGGCCAGCAACAGGCAGGCAGACAGACAGATACTTCACTAGCAGTGAGCACTTTCACTTCTGACAGCTAATAGCATGATAGTGCCAAAAATTGTTTTTCACAACAAATTCCGATATAATCGAAATCTACACTATCTGAAGTGTGTTTGTAGAAAATTTTATTTTAAAATATCCATTTTTCAGGAAGTTATGAGGAAACAAATTTGAGGAGGGGAGGGAGACACGAAAAGAACTCTGCCAGTGTTTCAAACACAAACTGAAAAAAATCAAAAACGCTACACTTAAGGAAATTGGTGGAACACAATCGATTCAGAGAAAAAGGGAAGAACGACACGCAACTAAAAAAAAAAACAATCTTTTAGTTACATATATTTGCGGGATTAAAGCCAACAAATTTAGGAGAGAAGACAGGTCGAATACATCGGTACACCAGTGATCAACTGTTACTTATTTTATTAACCTTGAGATGGTGATCAGAACGAAGAATGCCGGAACTGTGAAGCTAATAATGAAACCAAAAGAATCAAGAAAAATACAAATATGGACTTGGGTATCCCGTGTTAACGAAACGAATGTGTAAATGCTTAAATGTCTCTTATTAAATAATTTGTTTAATAATTTGGGCATAACTACAGATTTCTGGGTATTATTTGATCCTTTCACCCGTACGATTTTCACTAAGAAAAAAAAAAAAAAACCCTCGGATTTTTTGCGTGGAATCAAGTACCCTGACCTCCTTGCAAATCCCTTATTTTTTGTTCGGAAAAAAGTGGGGGTGGAACCGCTCCGTCCCCCCAATTTCCCAAAATCACTGGAATTTTTTTTTTCTTAGTGAAAATCGTGTGGGTGAAAGGGTCAAAATTTCCCGATTTCTGCCCCCACCTCCAACTTTGGATGATCATAACTACAGAAAAATAGATATTTTTTAATGAAGTTTTCTACAAAAATATTCCTTATTTTTACTTCTGGGGTCGTCTACCTTTCTATTAGAAACATTTACCTGGGAATTTACTAAAAGTGAAAAAAAAAATCGTATGTAACAGATAAGTCGTCTTAACATATTTCTGTGTACCAGACCTTTAGCTGTTATTTTTAGCATAACGAGTTTTCTGGTGAGGGTTTCATTTGTCTGTTTGTTGCTTCAGTAGAAATCTACGGATGCACAAACGCACAAAACAGAGAAAATGAAACAAATATGGATGACCTGTTAGAAATACTCCCGAGTGGGGAACAGTTCTCAAAAATAACCCCCAATTGTTTTCCCCCAAAATTCCTGTCCTCGGAATCTACATAGTCCGAGGTATATTTAGAGAGAATTTCATTAAAAAAAATATCCATTTTCTTGACAGTTAAGACGAATTGAAGTGGACTCCGGTGAATTTTCCGAAATTCCCCCCGAACCCATTCTACCCCCCCCCAAAAAAAATTTTTTTTTGTATATTTGGAATCTACATGATACAACACATATTCGTAGAAAATTACATTAAAAAAATATCCATTTCTCTGAAAATCATGATCATCCAAAGTCAGTGGGGCAGAATTCAGCATCCGTAGATATATATGCGTATATATATATATAAAGTAGTTGTATACTGCCAACTTAACGTGACAGTCCCAATAAGGGAATATACTACTGCTATTTAGCCCTAGGAAGCTGGAACTCTGAGAGATTTAGAAATGTATTATTTCTAATTTTTGTAACCAGTGAATGTGTTTCACTGAAATAGTATATCTTTGCGAGAGGCTCACAGACTTTTTCAAACAGCCAGTCGTGCTACTTCAGGCTGATGACGAGCAAAGACTCAGAAACGTCCCTGAATGCAGGCTAGGCTGGGTGGAGGAGTTTGTCTCCCCCTCGCAAAGATAAGGACACAGGAAATGTGTCAAGGCCGACAGGAAGCGGTCCAGTCCTAGGACTAAATAGCAGTAGTATATTCCCTTATTGGGACTGTCACGTTAAGTTGGCAGTATACAACTACTTTATCGCATCACTACTGCTTAAGTCTCTCTGGGAGATTTAGAAATGTATTATTTCTAATATATATATAAAAAGAAAACCACTAGGTGGACGGCTAATGTGCAAGAAGATCACATTCTTCTAGCACATTAGCCGTCCACCTCGTGGTCTCCTTTATATATACATATACAATAATCCTTTGAGATCTCATATAATTTTTCTGAATCTCTTGATTCTTTCAATGTACTTGTTCCATGGTATTAAATTGATATTAATTAATATCCAATTTTTTACCTTACTGTTTTAATTTATACATATTATATATATATATATATTATTCACAAGTTGTTTTACACGGATTACGTTAATTATTTTTTGTTTTTGAGCTCGGGTCAAACACTATAGTTTAGAGGCCATGGACTGACGATGTGAATGTTCCGAGTCCTCTCCCCACCCCACCGTTCGCCAGCGCGCATTTTTTTTTCATATTCGTTCAGAACAAGTTGTTTTACATCTATTACACTATTTTTCTTGGCTCCGGTGAGGTGTCTCGGAACATTCAGGATGTGAATATTCCGAGGCCTCCCCCACCCACTCTGTTCGCGAGCGCGCATTTTTTTCTTCATATTCGTTCGCAGCAAGTTGTTTTACACCTATTAGAATATTTAATTTTTTTTATTTCCCACCGGGTCAAACGCTTTAGTTTGACTGCCCCATTTCATATTTTTAAATTTTAAATTGGTTAATGGTTATAATATTACCTGGAAACGAAAAAAAAAAATATGCTTTAAATCTATTTATTAAAAGATTTAACTTTTTTAGGAATAGCACTTTTGTTTTAACTTTAGTGAACTTCGAAAGACCTGTAAATAAAATAATAATCATACTAACACACTTATTTTGGGGCTAATGCAGTTTCGCACCTCTCCGTGAAAAATGTATGTTTTTGAAAAAAAAATTTTCGGATCCCTTACGATTTAGATGTCAGAGATTACAAATATGCAAAAAAAAAAAATTAACCCACCTCCCCCCCCCCCCCCCGCCCCACTACGTCTACTTCCTAGGGGTACAGAAGGCAGTCTTGCCATGCATTTTTTAAGGAGAGGTGCGAAACTGCATTAGCCCCTTTAAACACGTTACAAATTAGTTGTGTCGTAAGGAAGTAGTATCGGAATATCCAAGTCTATTTTTGTATTTTCCTGGGATCGTTTTAGTTTCATTATTAATCCCGTAGATAGATGTACCTGAAAAAAGGTTGGAAATTCTTTTTTTCTAAATGTCATCAACATAATTGTAATCAACACCCTCGAAAACATATTTCTGTAATATTTCATGGCAAAATGTGCATTTTCTGTTGGAGAGAAGGTACGAATCTGTAGTTATGCTCCGGAAATAAAAAATTAAAAGTCGAGCCGGAAAGAAATATCAGATGTGTTATTCAATTCCTTTGCGTAATTTATAAATACATACAACATATTTCATACATAAAACTCAGCGATACGAGCCAATATTAATTTGAGTTGTACAGCACTTTGTATCAGTGGGTGCCTAGCTTTCTTAACCATACATCATTTACAAGTATATAAATGAACAATAGTACTTGGTTAAATGATTCTAACAATAAATACGGCTATCAGCTTTCGCTCCAACTAAAAACCTAGTCACTTAAAGATTACTCGATATTCGTGTTTCCCAAGTGTGTGAAAATACAGAAGACCTAGTAATTTTAAGAGTGTTTAAATATACCTTTTACTCCGCTTGTGTTTCTTCTTCATATCCTCTTTTATAAACACTTCAAAGTTTGGCAATTGTTTCTTTTTAATAAGTCCTTGAACAATATTTACAAATCTTGGTTCGTCTTCAAAAGTAGAACACATCATATTTTCCATAATTCTATCCATGTCACCTTCATATTCTACATAGCAGTTTTTCAAGTCTTCTAGTTCTTGAACCGACCCTTTGTATTGTTTTTCGAACTCCATAACATCTTTGACAGAAATTCTTTTGAAGAGGCAACGCCAATATGCGTACCAATCCTTACCGTCATCGACCAAATCATCGTCTATACTACCGCTTTGATCGTAGATGGCTCGTTTATCATCGTCCTGTAATATCGAGTAAATTTTTGACAAAAGTTGAAACTTCGCTGTTGCTTCTTCTCTCTGACTTTCAGTAAATTTATCTGGGTGTGTTGTTAGGGACTTTTTGTAATATGCTCTTTTAATTTCATTTGCACTGGCGGTTTTATCTACACCTAATATTTCGTACAAGCAATCGCTGTTGAATAGCGTCCTACATAATTCAAATAGATTAGACATTTTCTATTGTTTTTGATCCTTGTACTTTAAAAGCTTCGCAAAATTAGACATAAAGGAAATATATAAGTTCTTTGTATATCTAAATTAACGCTAAGAAAATAGCGGGAAACAAGCACGTTTAAGTGGGAAGTTACTGTTCTTAGCATGTAGCTCTCTCTCTCTCCCTCTCTCACATACATAAATATATATATTTAAATAATAAGGGTGAAAAATTGAATATTAATTTGATCAATATCATTATAAAACCAGTCGCCTAGCATATTGAAAAATTTGAAAATTCAGAAAAATTATATTACATACATATAAGAGGGATGACCACTAAGTGGACATCCATTATGCTAGAAGAAGACCACCTATGGTTTGACCACTAAGAAAAGATTGTTTTCAAGAAAATTCAGCAAACGCCAGGAAATAAGCGAGCAAGACAAATGAATAGATACAAAATATAAAGATTAATCACATCCTCATATTTTGTATCTTTTCATTTGTCTTGCTCGCTTTCGTTCTGGCGTTTGCTGAATTTTCTTGAGAACAATGCTTTCTTAGTGGTCAGACCATAGGTGGTCTTCTTCTAGCATAATGGATGTCCACTTAGTGGTTATCCCTCTTATATGTATATAAATATATATATATATATATATATATATATATATATATATTAGAAAAAATAAGGTTCTCAGAGATCTGGATGGTTGTACATTTACAGATTTTTATTAATGTCACATGTTTTTATAAATCATATATTAGCGCTTTAAACTACTCTAATAGATTCTTCAGATTTAAATTTCTTTTGAAGGGATTCGTCTCTTTTTATAGTATTATTGAGTGTGTAGGGGTGGAGAGAGAGAGGGGAAAAAGTAATGTGGGGTGTATAGGATAGTAAAAGAGGGTGAGGAATGGGGAGAAAGTGAGAGAGTGTTTGTGTGTGTGTGCCTGTGTATCTGAAAGGTGTGTCAATGGAAAAGAGAAAGAAGAAGAAATATGTTTACATCTATACAGCTGGTCAGTTCTTTCAATAGAAGATGACAAGTTGATTCTGGAACAATTAGCTTAGTTTGTGTAACAATGTCCTCACAATGTACAAGAAATTGTATGCATATCTGTTTCATTGAGCTCCTTCACAAGACACTTTCCCTTGTACATTATTACCCATCCAAATATCTTCATTTTTTTAAAGAATTGTTCCTTATCTTCATTCCTCTTGAAATATATATATATATATATATATATATATATGTGTGTATATATATATATATATGTGTGTGTGTGTGTATATATATATATATATATATATATATATATATATATATAAATATATAGTTTTAGAGAAAAGAACCAAAGTTCATGAACTTATCCATGAAAATCCAGTCACATATAGAAAAATTAATAAGTAAAAGCACGATAAATAAGTATAATATAATACAAAGTAAATATCATAAGATAAAGATAATATTATCTTATTATTATCTTTATCTTATGATATTTATTTTGTATTATATTATACTTATTTATCGTGCTTTTACTTATTAATTTTTCTATATGTGACTTTGGATTTTCATGGATAAGTTCATGAACTTTGGTTCTTTTCTTTAAAACTATATATTTATATATTTTATACTGTGAAACTTAATTTAATTTTAATTTTTAATAAATTGAATTTAATCGAGTTTTTGGACATGTGGCAAGAATGGATGAGGATAGCTGTGTGAAAAAGTGCCACACCCTAGCAGTTGAGGGAACCTGTGGAAGAGGTAGACCCAGGAAGACCTGGGATGAGGTGGTGAAGCACAACCTTCGAACTTTAGGCCTCACCGAGGCAATGACCAGTAACCGGGACCTTTGGAAATATGTAGTCCGTGAGAAGACCCAGCAAGGAAAGTGAGAGCATAATCTGTGACCTCTGCCAGAAGTGTAGCCAGCATACTTATTTGTATCCTTACTTCATTGGACACTAAAAACTCTGCTTGCGAAGACCTGTTGAGGCAAGTGAATTTGCAATTTGAAATCTGAAATCTGAAATCGAAATCGAACCGAATCCGACGACTGGCACCCATGCAAATCTCTCCTTCATTGGACACTAAACTCTACTTGTGAAGACCTGTTGGGGCAAGTGAAATCGAAATTGTAATTGAACCATACTCGATGACTGGCACCTGCGCCAGTGGAGCACTAACAGCATTGTCCGAGCATGTTCATTGCCAGAGCAGCTGTCTGGTTCCCGTGCTAGTGGCCCGTAAATAGCACCATTTGAGCGGAATCGTTACCAGCGTCACCTTCTAGCACTTGTACTGGTGACACGTTAGAAAATCATTCGAGTGAGTTTGTTGCCAGTACCGCTGGACTGGCTCCCGTGCAGGTGGCACGTAAAAAACACCTTTTTGAGCGTGGCTGTTGACAGCACCATGTGACTAGCCCTCGTGTCGGTGGCACGTAAAAGCACCCACTACACTCTCGGAGTGGTTGGCGTTAGGAAGGGCATCCAGCTGTAGAAACTCTGCCAGATCAGATTGGAGCCTGGTGTAGCCTTCTGGCTTGCCAGTCCTCAGTCAAATCGTCCAACCCCGCTAGCATGGAAAGCGGACGTTAAACGATGACGATGATGATGATGATATATATAGCTGTGACTGGTGAAATATCACTATTTCTGTAATGATTTGTACTGGATGAGGGACCAATTTTGTAAAGTAAACTGTAATTTTGTTATAAACACACATACACACACAGTGCTATACATATATGTGTATATACATAAATAGAAACATTCTTGCATCCAGATTTTCCAACCTATACCAGCACGAGAATCAAGCATTGGACAAGGATGATGATGATGATAATAAGTCCAGACAATTTTTTGAAAAATAACTTTTATTATTCCTCATCAAAACAGACCCCCCCCCCCCCCCCGCTTAGAGTAGCCACCTGGTTTTGCCATTTTTAAAGACCAAGAATCAACTTGTCATCTTCTTTTGAAAGAACTGACCAGTTGTATAGATGTAAACACATTTTTTTTTCTTTCTCTCTTCCTCCTTTCTTTCCTTCTCTTTTCCATTGACACTCCTTTCAGATACACAGGCACACACACACATACACACACAAAACCACACACACTCTCTCTCACTTTCTCCCCATTCCTCACCCTCTTTTACTATCCTATACACCCCACATTACTTTTTTCCCCTCTCTCTCTCTCCACCCCTATACACTCAATAATACTATAAAAATTTTAATCTGAAGAATCGATTAGAGTAGATAAAAGCGCTAATATATGATTTATAAAAACATGTGACATATTAATAAAAATCTGTAAATGTACAACCATCCAGATCTCTGAATACCTTATTTTTTCTAATATATAATACCTGTACATCACCTCCAAACCTTCTAATATATATATATATATATATATATATATACATGTATATATATATATATTTCGTATGTGCATTTCGTGTGCAAGATTCTTGATGTGGATACGTGTGTTGAAAGAAATACAATTAAACCTTGGGAGAGGCATTATGCCGGTAATAAACACACGCACTGGTTCAGTCCTTTATTAATTTATGTAGTTTTTTGTTAAATTATTTCATTGCAATCTCTTCAGTAACTTGTCTCTCCACTTCCATTTATTTTGAATGTATGATTTGGCGTTGTTTTGAAACTGTTCGGTATGAGCATGTGAGTGTGTGCAAGCTCGTATGTGTGCATGCTCATATGTGTGCACGCACTTATGTGTTCGTGCTTATATGTAAGTAATGTGCGTCCATATGTGTGTTTGTAACAATTTCGTTTATATCAGATCAGATAGAGACTTTGGACTTGGTTTTGGTTTCCTTTCTGTTATATATATATATATATATATATATATTTTGTTTTTTTTGTAAAATTTTTTTATTTACGTTCACATTCCGCATCATATGTGTGAACAACACATGCAACCATGGGCAATTGTAAGGCCCTCATCTACGTGTATTTGGTGTTCAAAATTGGTCGCGTTTCAGTTATGAGGACCGACTCCTGTATTTGTCGCAACAATGCGTCACCGGGGTGTCTAGACAGGATTTCTATGCTAATTCGGTCCAGTACACCACCATGTTGTTCTTTGGCATGCTGGTAGAGCACCGAGGTTTGTTTTTGATTATTATAGTCCCTCCAATGTTCATTTACACGTTCAGCCAAACTTCTTGCCGTTTCACCTATGTATGTCGTGTTTAATTGTTAAGGGAGTGCAAAAAGAATTCAAGTTTCGAATAGCTGAAGAAAGCATTCCAACAGTCAAAGAAGAACCCGTCAAGAGCTTGGGGCGTGTATACGCTGGAACATTGTCAGATAGAAGTCGCGGAATGGAAATCATGAAACAAGCCGAAGCTGGATTATCAGCGATTGATAACACGAAGTTACCAGGTAAATATAAAATTTGGTGCTTGCAGTTCGGTTTGTTCCCGCGACTTTCGTGGCCACTCTTAATATACGAGGTAGCCTTGTCACGAGTTGAAATCATTGAACAAAAATGTAATGTGTTCATTAGAAAGTGGCTAGGCCTACCTCGGATGTTGAACAGTTCAGCTCTTTATCGTAAAAGAGGTTCATTGCAGTTACCACTAGCATCAATAGTCGAAATATACAAACTAGGGAAGATACAGACGGTGATGATGCTGAGAGAATCGAAGGATACGGAAATCAGGCAGAACCCACCAGAAGTGAAAACAGCAAGGAAGTGGAAAGCAGAAGCAGAGGCTGATGTCATCTTGTCTTCTCTTATACACAGAGATATGGTGGGTGCAACACAGAATCATCAGAGAGGACTTGGTTTTGGCGCAAATCAGTTCAAACCGTTTGCAGATATGATGCGGAGTGAACGCAGATCTGTTGTTAGCAACAGCGTCAAAACAAGAGAAGCAGAGAGAAGAGAGCTTCATTTGATCCGATGTAGTCAACAAGGACAGATAAAGAGATGGGAAGAACATGTTGTTGAGAGGAAGATACGTTGGGATGAAATATGGAAGTGGATGACATCTCGGCTAAGTTTTCTGATTCGTTCATCCTATGATGTTTTGCCGTCACCTAGGAATCTCGTAAGATGGAACGTCTCAGAGAATGATATATGCAAATGCGGAAAGGTCGGAACACTGAAACATATTCTTTCCAACTGTTCCTTAGCATTGAATAGATATACATGGAGACACAACCTGGTCTTGAAGGTTATCTTCAATGCTATGAAGAACCAAATTCATCTCAACAACACTGAGAAAAAACCGTTGAAAGAACCATCTAAAGATTTTATTACCTTTGTGCGCTCAGGTCAGCGGATCCGTTTCAAGAAAAAGAACAAGAAACTTCTTGTGAGAAATGAAAAGTGGAACGACTATTGGGAAGTGACTGCAGATTTGCTTGGGTGCCAGGCATTCTTTCCCATCCCAGTTATGGAAAAACCTGACATTTTAATGTGGTGTGAAAGAAGAAAAGTTGTAAATTTAGTTGAGTTAACGGTTCCTCATGAAGATAATATGGACGCCGTGCGGGCTCGAAAGATGGACCGTTATGAAAACCTCCTCGAGAAATGTGAAGACGCAGGCTGGAAAGCGGAGCATTTTCCAATCGAAGTCGGATGTAGAGGATTTGTAGGAAACAGTGTGAAACGACTGCTGTTATCGTTAGGCCTAACTCATCGGAAGGTAAATACCACCATTACCGATATCCAAACTACAGTGGAGAAGGCTAGCCACTGGATTTGGTTAAAAAGAGACGATGAGCGATGGCTAGAGAAATATTGAGCTTTGTTTAATAATCAGTTGATCTAGCAAGCGGGGCCTCATATCAGTGAGGGGGGCCGGTGCGCATTGATGCCGTCGAGAGGTAGGCCCCGAAACGGCGCGCATTCTCTCCTGATGACCCCATACACTTGCTGGCTTCCGGTATGCGGAATTCTTGACTGGTAGCACTTGCATGTGCAAGTTGTTTGCAAGACACATATATATAGAGAGAGAGGGGGGAGAGAGAGAGAGAGAGAGGATGTGAAACAGCATTATGTGCGATTAATAGTTATTCGCAAACCACTGCCCAAAATATATATTTCAAACAAAGGAATAACAATATGGCATGTGGTTAAGAGGCACAAATTAGGTGCAATAATTAGATTTTCTGTGATCTTTGGAGTTAGAATTCCAAAACTATGACATTGTTGAAATGACTAGTTCTACGAAATTCAGAAAATATTACAACAGGTATTCACATTATTACAAAATATAACAGAGATTATTTTATTCGTATAATTTACCCGTAATGAGTTTATTTTTACTATTTATACACAAGAGAACTAACATATGTTCACATTAATTTTAATAAAAATAAAATGATTTCAACTTTGGAGGAAAAATCCATCAATGCCTATGCACCAGTCTGCCAATAACCAAACTGCCAAGTGTTTCACTATCCGTAATTATTTCGAAATTGCATGATTATGCAAGCCAACAAGTTTTGTTTCTTGCTATAGTTTAAATAAAGTGTTTAAATCTGTTCTCCATACACAACAATTTCACTTAATCATTATAGGCACAAAACTATTCAGGAAAAACTTGCAAGAGGACCCAATAGAGAAGGTGTACATGAGTTAGAAGCAAATATTAAATATCTACATCCACATCACTGAAAGCACAGATGACTCAGAATTTGTGGTGAACTTGTATTATGTATATCAAAGCACTTTCACAAGTGGAGGAAGCGACAATCTTTGAAGCAGTTGTCAAAATTTGATGCAATGTTTCTGAAAGGTTTCCCCATAATGATGAGACACAAGGTAAAAATACTCAAGGAACAGGGAAATGAATCAATCAAGTCTTAAAACTTTTTGCAACTTTGCAAAATATTTTGCATAATGTCCAAAAAATGTCAAACATTGTCATTCAGTGACACTGAATTAACTTGTGATGCATTCATTGCCAGAATTCAATTACATACAATCCATCAAAGGATACTAGAGACGTTAGATGATGTTCTCAATCAATTATAAACATTGCATTTAACACTTGAACTAGCTATTGAAGATACTCACCAGTGGGGGATGCAGGGGTGTTGCTCTAATTACCTGAGCTGACACCAAATATAACATTGGCATTTTATTTCTAGCAGTTTTACAGCATTACTGTTTCATATGCATATGGACTGCTACAACAATGTTAGAATACATAAAAATGTGTCTATTTGTTATGAATTGTGATTCCCACCTTATATAGTATATTTTTCAAAACTTTTGGGCAACACCCCCAAAAATAAAATCCTGGATCCCCCACTGCTCACAATCTATCTCTGAACATTGATGATATGTGTATTCCTACACCTGAAAGAGTGCATGTACTGTGTGTATCTTCCCTTAAAATCATTGGCAATTATGCCTCTACTCAATATAGTGTCTTGTGATATCATCAGATGGAGTGAGAGTGGCTCTGTGAAGTATAGCTTTTGAGAGGACCACTACATATAAATAGTAGTGATCTGAGTAAGTGAGGTAGTTCATACTAGTCCTAAAGTTTACAGTTTGAATTAGCGTGTTGGATTGTTGGTTCTTAAAAGTTTGTTATTACATTATGTGTGGTTACTGCTGTTTGTTTCGATTATATTATTATCACACTGTTGCAGTGTATTTGTTTATTCATAAGGATATAACATCTGGTAACGATGATCGTTTGAAACTCACATTGGTTATTTGACAATTTCTGTGTCATAGAAAACCTATTAACCACAGTAGTACAGCTTCAAGAGAAGCAACATGAACAACTACAGGAGTTGCAAAAACAAATACTACAACAACAACAATTATTTGAGTTACAGTCGGTGAAGTCCAAAAATCCAGTAATTCGGAGGAAAGTATTAGGTTTCCCGCATATTATAGAAGATACGAGGAAATTTTTAACGAGTGCAAGTCATGATTGGAGGAGCAGAAAGTAAAGTTTTTACTATGCAAGGTAGCTCCTGCCAAAAGCATTACTGTAACTTTATTCAAAAACTCGAGTGAGATTGGTTTCCAAGAAACCATGGAACTGCTTTCAAAAATTTTTCCTGATAGAAGTTCATTATTCAACACCTGAATGGAAAGCTGGAACTTAACAAAGAATGAGGAGGAGGACTTTATCACTACGTCAAAGTAGTCAACCATATGTGCGAAAATTTCAAACTCCAGCTTCTCGCTGTGGATATGTTCAAATCACTTATCTTCGTGCAAAGACTTATAGCACCTGAAGATAGAGAAATTCAGGCAAGGGTTCACTTGAAAATGGAGCAAGTGAACCAGGATTTATCTCTACAGACCATTGCAGAAAAATGTCAGTCTATTATAAATCTTAAATATGATGTGAGAAAAATACAAGATAAAGACTCTGCAAAAATTCAAATGTGCCGTCCCAGGAAATACAATCAAAAAAATATGTCAAGCCCTAATCCATGTTATGGTTGTGGAGGCCAACACTACAAAAAGGATTTTCCATTTAAAAACAAAAGTGCTATAATTGTCAGAAGCTGGGACACAGGAATTCTCATTGTTGAACACAACTATGAGGCTCAAACACAAAAAGGTCTTATGTGTTTTCAGTGGAGAGTGATTGTGACAGAAAAACAAGAAAATTCGTGCACATAGGAATAAATGATGTGAATACCAAATTACAGTTAGACACAGGTGTTGACATCTTGATCATAAATGTGGATACTTGGAAAAAAATTGGTAAACCGAGATTACGTAAAACAACAAAAGTAGTGTGTGGTGTAACAGGCAATAAATTACATTTCATGGCAAAACATATATCGACATCACATTTCGAGGGGAGACACACAAAGCAAAATTATTCATTGTGGATAATACAATCCATCTGTTTGGCACAGATTGGTTAGAAATATTCAATTTATGGTACCTCCCCATAAATCTTTACTGCAATAACATAAATGATTGTCTTGTTAAAAACAAGTCTTCGGAAGAACTGAAGAAAAAATTTTTTTAAATGTTTCCACAAGCATTATCAGGGGATTTAGGTCTATGTAGAAAGATGGAAGCCTATTTCCAAGTAAATGAAAACACTGAAGTAAACAGAAAAGTATTGTTCATGGCAATTGAGACCGTAAATGAAGAGTTGAACAGACTCGAAAAGAGTGGAGTCATCAAAAAGGTAGATTACTTGAAGTGGGTGGCTCCCACGGTATGTATTAAAAAAAATAAGATTAGGCTGTGTACTGATTTCTCTACAGGATTGAATGACTACTTAAAAACATACCACCATCCACTCCCAACTGCAGAGAACATTTTTTTAAAGTTAAATGGTGGAAAAATTTTTTCCAAATTAGATCTGTCTGAAGCCTATTTACAGATAAAAGTAAATAAAGAATCCTCAAAGTATTTGACAATAAATACACACTTAGGATTATACAGATACACACAATTACCTTTCGGATTAAAAGTTGAACCAGCAATATTCCAACAAATCATGGTTACTATGTTATCCAATTGTGAATTTGCAATCCTGTACTTGGATGATATTTTGATCAAGAGTAATACTTGTGAACAGCATGTGGAATACATAAAAGCTGTGTTTAAGAAAATTAAAGTTTTTGGGTTCACTTTGAGTGAAGAAAAATGCAAATTCTTTCTACCCCAAATTAAGTACTTAGGGCAAATAATTGGTAAAAGTGATAGACATCCTGACCTGTCAAGAGCAGATGTAATAAGGAATATGCCTGCACCAACAAATATTCCAACTTTACGAGCATTTCTTGGGTTGGCAATCTATTATCAGAGCTACATTCCTAATATGCACAAGTTAACAACACATTGAATGACTTATTAAAAAACGGAGTAAAGTGGAATTGGTCCACTAAATACCAGAACACTTTTGAAGAAATAAAAAAATTCTAATCTCAGACTTGTCTTTAGCATATTATGATCCCGAAATGGACATCAGTGTAACATCTGATGCTTCTGAGCATGGATTAGGTGCAGTTCTATTTCATAAATACAAAAACGGAAGTACAAAACCAGTGGTTCATGTTTTGCACTCACTAATAGCAGCAGAGAAGAGATATAGTCAAATTGAAAAGGAGGCCCTAGCAATTATTTTTACAGTTAAAAAATTTCACAGGTTTCTGCATGGCAGAAGTTTTTAATTGCAAACAGACCATAGACCTTTGCTGTTGATTTATGGGTTAAAAAAAGGTTACTGACTCATACTGCAAGCCGCCTGCAATATTGGGGTGTAATATTAATAAATTATAATTTCAAAATGCAATACATTTTATTGAAAAAAATCAATCATGCAGACTGTCTTTCAAGATAAATTCCAAAAAATATGGAACCACTAGAAAAGACTGTTATAGCTGTACTGAAAGCAGAAAGTGAAATTAAAAGTGTTATGATGAATGTTATCCAAGAACTACCAGTGACGGCACAGGATATAAGAATAAAAGCTGTAGGTGATGAGTATATTACGAAAATAAAAGAAGTTTTAAAAATAAACAGAATAAAAACTCAGATGCCAGTAATTTTTCAATTTGTGACGATATTCTGATGTATGCCCAAAAAGTGGTGGTTCCAACTACATTACAACAATTTCACAGCAGACATCCAGGAATGGCAAGGGTGAAAGCTCTGATGAGGAGTTATGTCTATTGGCTGTCTATGGACCAAGATATCAAAAAATAGGTGAGAATGTGCCAAGGTTACGCACTCACAGCCAAAGCCCCACCAGTAAAATATCAATCGTGACCAGAGATGGAGAACTCATGGTCTAGGTTACACATTGACTATGCTGGACTGGTAAATGGTGCTTACCACTTAATTGTAGTAGATGGCTGTACTAAATGGCCGGAGGTTTGCAGGTGCTATAGACCAACCTTGTTATTTCCCTTACATTTTAGTATTGTGGTTAACCTTCTGGTATGGCAGCGCAGATTGCTAATGTTTGATGTTTTCTTCAAATCTTGTTTTCCAATTTAGTTGTATCCATTTAGTTACTTCATTTGCATGTGTTCTCTTAGGTGTTCTTTACAGTAATTAGCATCATATAATTCCATGTTCTCCAACAATATCATTGATAACTTTCAACATGAGAGCTGTTAGTTCTTTACTTAATCTTTACAAGAATGACCTGTTGCTCAATAACCCCTTAGAAAAAATAGAATTTCTTTTACAAACTGTGGTTTCAAAATGTCCCTAAGTTAACCCTTTTGTTACTGTATTTATTTTGAGATGTTCTGTGTTTCTTTCAATTACTTTAAATATAACAAAGAATTTAGTAAAATAACTTAGTTATCATTCAGCTAGTGTTAGGAACATAAATTATGACTAAGGTTTGGTGGAAGATTTTAATTCAAAACTTATGAAAAGAAGACATTTGTACTCAGAGCCAGAGCCAGTTTCAGCCGGGTTGGTAATGAAAGGGTTAAATATATTCCACATTTGTCTCTGTTGAATCAGTTACATTAGGATGTACAGTACTGTGCAAAAGTCTACGGCCACTTTAAACTATTGAAAATTTCTACTAATTGCCAACTTATAAGTGGATGTTTCACATTGCGTTTTTTACAGAAGAAACATTGGTCCTGTTGGAGTCATTTCCATACCTAATCATTATATTTTGTAGTAGGGGTTCTGAATGAGAAGGGAAAATGTGAAATAACCACCACAAACGGCTGTGCAAAAGTTTTCAGCTACCTCACATAAACCAATCAAGACAGTGTTTTAAAACAAAAAAATGTCTATAATGAAAATTTATTACATCATATTCATTTCAAGAACTTAGTGCATATTGTTAATATTTCATGTGGCTTCCCTTATATTGAATAATTGCTTCAATGTCCTGGGAAGAGATGCATACAAATCCTTTACCATCTTCACAGATATGAGATGCCATTCTCTGTGGCTGAGTTCCCACAACCCTTCAAGATTGCATGGATTCTTCTGATGAACTCTTCTCTTCAGTTCTGTCCACATTTGCTCAATGATATTTTAAGTCAGGGCTCTGAGCTGGCCAATCTTTCAATATGGTAACACCTTCATCAGCCAGACTCTGTTGTGTTGCACATGACCTGTGGCATGGAGCTCTGTCATGCAGAAAAATCTCACCTTCATCCAAGTCTGGTATCAAATTCTCCTTCAGAAACTGGATGTACTTGTTACCATCAATTTTAACCAATTTTCTTGAACCATCACTTTTTATGTATCCCCAAAGCATTAGACTCTTACTCCCAAACTTCACTGATTTTGTCTTATAACGTGAGTTGTTTCACTTTCTAATAAGTGAGAATTTGCCAGAAAGCCTCCAGGAAAGTGAAACAACCCCAGACTATTGGTAGTAACAATAACATTTTTGCTTACAATAAAGGTATTGTTTTTATTAAAAATCTCAAACAGATTTCAGTGTTCTTTATCATAACACACACATGCATGCACGTGCACGCACACACACACACAGACACACAGACACACACACACGTATATATGTACATATATATATATATATATATATATATATATATATATATATATATATATAATTCTGAAAAAGATGTTGAGAATAAGATTCAAGCTGCTCATATTGCTTTTAGAAAACTATTTCAGCATGTCTTTGGAAACAAGAACTTGAAACTAAAAGCCAAGCTCATGGTGTATCAAGCCATGGGTGTTTCAACCTTACTCTATGGTTGTGATATATAATCTTTGTACCACCAGTATATTTGAAAACTGGAACAGTTCCATCTCTATCAGATCATACAGAATCCTTAGTAATGTTTTTAAAATAATATTACATGTAGGTCATAATTCCTTATGTATCAGTGTATATGGCATAAACAATCTATCTTATATATTAAAAGGCAAGTTGTCTGCGTGTGTGTTGTCTGAACCACTTCTACTCCTACAATTTTCAACCGAATTTCACCAAATTTGACATGTCTGCTCTCTTGACATAGGACGCTTTTTCTAATAATTTTTTCCTCGAAATTCCACACCCCCAACATAAATAGACTACTCTGAATTTCCCAAGGATTTGAACCCACCACATCTATGCAACGGTATGCATTTGATCTTATATATTAAAAGGCAAGTTGTCTGTCTGTCTGTATGTGTATTGTGTGAATCACTTCTACTACAATTTTCAACCGAATTTCACCAAATTTGACATGTGTGCTCTCTTTGACTTAAGAGCTTTTCCTTATAATTTATTCCTTGAAATTCTCTGCCCCCAACATAAATAGACTCCTCTCAATTCACCTAGGATTTCGCTTGAGCCAGCGAAAAAATGTGACACACACCCAACTGGAAAAAATCAATACTTTAATTTGTCAGTTGTGGCGAGCTCTTATTGACTGCTTGCACAGTACTGCCAACAGTATTCATTTGTGAGTTACGATTTGCTTCTTTTTTGTATAATTATTCCAACTTAAACTAGCCACTTCAAAACTCTTCCCCAAGGGCTGTACGATGTTCCTATTCAAGGCCATGCTCCTCTCATTGGTCAATGACAGCATTCAACTACAATCCTACAATTGACTACAGTAATCACCCTGACGTTCAAATAGGCTGCATATCCACAATATGTCTATTTTGCGGAGCTAAAAAGTGGCCCTCAAACACAAAACCTGTGTTTGAATGGTCTCTATGTTGTGGCAAGAGTCATTGACACCCCTGACAGATTGGAAGAATGGACTAACTGAACATTTATAACGAGTAGTGTTCGGTAGTAGTCAGAGAGAGCGTTTTGGTAGTCTCATGAAGTACATCGTGTGAACACATTGATTAACCTGTGGCAGGATATAAAAGTGGCAATGAGATATTCGAAGCTTGTGTAAGATATTTAAATTTGTTTTTGGTATGAAACTAAAGAAAAAATTATTTTACATGGAAAATTTGTTGGCGCATGTGGTACAATTGCAACAGCAACAACAGCAGTTACAACTACAACTACAACAGCAACAACAACAAAGACAACAGTTACTGGAAGTAATGTTGAAAAAATCTGAAAATACTTCAGGTTCATTTTCATCAGACAGCATAGCAAATTCAATTGGAGAATTTATTTATAACCTAGAAGAAGGTACTAGTTTTTCTTCATATTTTAGAAGATACTAAGAAATCTTCAAAGAAGAATGTAAAAATTGGAATGACAAGAAGATGGTGCGACTACTTTTAAGAAAGTTATCTCCTGCTGCAAACAAAAAATACTGTAACTATATTCTGCCAAAGAAGCCAGGTGAGATTTGTTTCCATGAAACAGTTAATTTGTTATTGAGAATTTTCAGTGAAAGAAGTTTCCTGTTCAATACTCATTGGCAATATTTAAATTTAGTCAGAAAAGATGATGAAGATTTCATCACCTATGCTGGGGTTGTTAACAGAGAGTGTGAAAAATTCAAATTAAATGAATTAACCCTGGATTTGTTCAATATCTAATTTTTGTTCAAGGGTTAACAGCAAGAAAAGATGCTGATATACATTCCCATATATTGACAAAATTAGAACAGGACTGAAAATTAACTCTACAGACAGTGGCTGAAATCTGTGCCACAGTTGCGGAGGTTTACATTTTAAAAGTAATTGTCCTTTAAAAAATTGTAAATGTTTTGAGTGTGGAAAATTCAGACATAAAAGCTCACGTTGTATAGCGAAACAAAAAAAAGGGTAAAAAAATAAAAAAAATCTAGAAAAAATGTATTGCTAAAAAAATTCTAAGCAAGGCTCATAATGTGAATATCGAGTTACAATTGGATATGGGCTGTGATATCACAATAATTAATACAGATACATGGAGAAAAATAGGGAAACCTAGACTAAAGGAAACTTCAAAAATTGTGCGAGGTGTTTGAGGAAAAAAATTGCACTTTATGGGCAAAATGATAAGTGATATTACATTTTGTGGAAAAACTTTGACAGCCTAAGTTTTTGTATCAAAAAATACAACAAATTTATTTGGAACAGATTGAATGGAACTTTTTAACTTATGGGACTTACCCATAAATATTTTTTGTAAGAATGTAAATGGTTCTTTCACCTGTAGAAATAAAGCATCAGAGAATTTAATAAAAGAATTTTAAAAATTTTTTCCTGAAGGTTTTCTGAGGAATTGGGTCATTGCACCAAAACAGAAGCAAAGTTTCAAGTGAAAGAAAATGCTATACCGGTATTTAAACCAAAAAGTACAGTACCTTTCACAACATTGAAACAAGTCAATTAAAAATTAGATAGACTTAAAAAGACTGGTTTTATCGACAAAATTGATTGCTGAAAATGGGTGTCCCCTACAGTTTATGTCAAGGAAAAAAAATAATAAAATCTGAGTATGCACTGATTTCTTAATGGGAATAAATGAATGTTTGATGCAATATAATTACCCATTACCAAGTCTGGAGCTAATTTTCATGAAGTTGAATGGAGGAAAATTTTTTTCAAAGTTCGACCTATCTAAAGCATATTTGCAGGTAAAAGTCAATGAGGAATGTTCAAAATTATTAACAATAAATACCCATAAAGGGTTGTATAAATTTAATCGACTCCTCTTTGGTATAAAGGTAGCACCTGGCATTTTCCATCAAATTTTGGACATTACACTCACAGGTTTGGATTTCACTGTAGCTTACCTTGATGATAATACTCATAAAAAGTGGATCTCAAAGTCAGCATGCTGAGCATGTTAAAAAGGTCTTTGAAAGAATAAAAGAGTATGGTTTTATGCTCAGCTAGGAAAAGTGTTAATTGTTTTTGCCAAGAATAAAATATCTAGGGCAGATCATTGATGAAAATGGATGCAGACCAGACCTGTCTAGGGCAAGTGCAATAAAAAATATGCCTCCCCCAACAAGCATTTCAACATTACAAGCATTTTAGGGGCTTGCAAATTACTACCAGATATACATACTAAATATGCATAATTTAAGAGCACCCCTGAATAACTTGTTAAAAAAAGATGTTAAGTGGAACTGGTCAGATAAATGCCAAAAAGCTTTTGAAGAAATTAAAAACATCTTCATGCTGGAATTGTCATTATAACATTTTGACCTGAATTTAGAAATAGTAGTGGCAGCAGATGCTAGTGAAAGTGATATTGGAACTGTGATTTTACACAAATATGAAGATGGTAACCTGAAAGCAGTAGCTCATGCTTCGCGTTCATTATTGCTGGCTGAGAAAAGCTACAGTCAAATAGAAAAAGAGGCATTAGCCATCATATTTGCGGTAAAAACATTCCATAAATTTACACATAGAAAAAGGTTCCATCTGCAGACCGATCACTGCTCATTATTGTCGATCTATGGATCAAAAAAGTGTATCCCCACTCATACACTCAACATATTGCAGTGCTGGGGAACGATCCTACTAAATTACGACTTTAAGATGGAGTATTTGCCATAAAAAAAATTGGTACATGCAGATGGTTAATCAAGGTTAATACCAAAATACAGTGAACCACTAGAAGGCACAATGATAGTGGTATTATAAGCTGAAAATGAAATAAAAAATATATTGTGCAATGTTGTGCATGAGTTGCTTGTGACATTGGAGGAAATGAAAATTAAGGTAGATACAGATGAGTTTATCATAAAATGAAAAAAATAGTGAGATCAGAAGAAGCTAAGAAAAAAATATGTGTGGCTGGACATAACACAGTTTTGAATTTGTATTTGATATGTGATAATGTGCTTATATATGCACAGAGGGTCTTAATGCCTACCCCACTACAAGGTTGAATGTTAAAGGAATTCCACACTGGACATCCAGGAATTTCTAGAATGAAGTTGCTTATGAGGAGTTATGTTTACTGGCCAAAAATGGATCTAGATATCGAGAAGTTGGTAAAATCCTGCAGAGGGTATGCTCTTGCAGTGAAGTCACCACCTATAAAATTTCAACCTTGGCCCAAAACTGATATTCAATGGTCCAGAATACACATAGACTTTGCAGGAGCATTAAACTGATCATGTTATCTAATAGTGGTAGAAGCTATACAAAATGGCCAGAAATGTGTAAATGTAGCAAACTGACATCCACAGTAACGATTGAATTTCTACACGAACTTTTTGCTAGGTATGCTGTCCCAGATACCATAGTCTCAGCTAACGGTACACAATTCACAGCAAATGAATTTAAGAATTTTTGCAAGATTTACTCAATTGAACATATTACTACTCCTCCATATCCCTCAAGATCTAATGGGCAAGCAGAAAGGTTCATAGATACCTTTAAAAGAGCATTAAAGAAATCAAGAAACGTGCTAGTTGATGATGCAGCACTGATGCAATTCTTGAGAGTTTATAGGATAACGCCAAACCCAAACGTTTTTTCAGGCAAGTTGTCTGCGGAATTAATGTTTGCTTGAAAAATAAAGTCAATTTTCAACAAGTTGCTACCAGTAAGAAAAACAAATAGGGAAAACACTAAAAATACAACAAAGATTTTTATTTTTTTAGAAATAATACTTTTCTAAATCTCTCAGAGAGATTTATGCAGTAGTGATACGATGAAGTAGTTGTATGCTGTCAACTTAATGTGACAGTCCCCTAAAGGGAATAATACTACTGTTGGATAGACCTAGGAAGCTGCATCGCTTTCTGTCGGCCTTGAAACATAAGGACACAGGAAATGTGTCAAGATCGACAGGAAGCGGTGCAGCTTTCTAGGTCTAACCAACAGTAGTATTACTCCCTTCAGGGGACTATCACATTAAGTTGACAGCATACAACTACTTCAAAGATTTTTATATTGGTGACAAGGTATTTTTCAAAATATAATGAAAATGGAAGACAAGGCTGGGAAGAATAGGCAAAATGCTTAGCAGTATTTCATCTGTCTTTACGTTGAGTTCAAATTTCACCGAGGTCAGCTTTGCCTTTCATCCTTTCGGGGTCGATAAATTAAGTACCAGTTGCGTACTGGGGTCAGTCTAATCGACTGCCCCCCCCCAAAAAATTTTGGGCCTTGTGCCTAGAATAGAAAAGAATGTCACAAGAAATCAAACCTAGTGGTAGCAGTACAAGAAAGAGGAAACAAACAGAACAGTTGGAAGTACTACCTAAATGGAAGAAATATTAAACTTCCCTTGGAAGAAAATCACAAAAAGGGAGATGTGATGAAATAAAAATAAATAATAATAAATATAATAATATCAACTTTCAAAGAAGTCAATCTGAAAGGGGGAGATGTTGTGGTGAGAGTCATTGACACCCCTGGCAGATTGGAAGAATGGACTAGCAGAACTCTTATAAAGAGAAGTGGTCAGTAGTAGTTGGAGAGAACGTTTTGGTAGTCTGGTGAAGTACGTCATTTGTTGCGTCATGATTTCGCTCACATGTGAGTTATTGCTTTGTTAATTTGAATTACGGAATTGTTGAATTACTGAATTGTTGAATATTGTGATTGTTTGAATTTGTGATTTTTGAATTTGTTGAAAAATTTTATTTGGCTTCCCCAATTATGGATGAAGCGGTGAACAACGTAATTATGAATACGCAGGTTTAAACAGGCAGTTATACTGCAGTGATGGGCAAAAGCCTGACAACTGAGCTACTGCAGATACGTGAATTGGAAGTAAAGGACAGAGACTTCAAGAAGTTTAATACCTTGTTGAAGAAGGAAGGAGGATGCCTAAGGTTGATACCCTCAAAAGAAGTGACGGAGAATACAGAAAGAAAAATTATTATGTATAGAACGTTGAATATAACGACAAAGAAGGTGGAGATAGCAGCCGTAGAAGCGATAGAGGAATGCTTAAAGGAAATAGAAGAAATAACTACGTTCTACACCAGAGGACGAAAGTTCGGCACGGTGAAGGTATGCTTTGTTAATGAGAATGAAGTAAAGAAATACTCCACCGTAGCCTTGAAATCAGCGCAGTGGGCACTGTTACCTACTTACTGTGGCAGACGTGTGGCCAGAGTGAGGATAGGGAGAGTGTCACCCGAAATTAACAAGGCATAACTTGTGGCAGCTATCCTCTTATAAATTTATTTTGAAACAAATGTTTTACACAAAGATTTCTATTTTGAAATTAAGCACAATACTTCAAGAAAGTATCAAGTGGGCTGCAACATAAAATAAAAGTCTGTGAGCTGTATGCGACCTATGGGCCTCAGGTTGGCCAGCCCTGTTCCAATGTAACATAATGTTATTGCTAAAGCAATACAAAATGTTATCCAAAAAAAGACTGTCCTGTGACAAATATAGATAATCCCCCTGTTATTGTACACACATAATCATCAACACAAGGGATATTGCTGGAACATTCTCATTAAAACTTCTACCTAGTGCAAACATAACAGACCAGATATCATTGTTTGGGACAGACAATAAATAGTATTTACTATCAAAGAAGTCAGCTGTCCAGCTAATGTGAATATCTCACTGAAAATCAAAGAGAAAAAGGATAACTAGAACCAGCTGCTTTGAAACCCTCAGTTTCTGTACCCACATTATAAATTTGCATTTATACTAATAATAATTAGTACATTTGGTTTTGTGAGTAAATTCTTAAATAATAATCTGGAAAAAGTAGGGTTTTTAGAGAAAATCATCAATATGCTGACATGCACTTTACAAATACAATCTGTAAACTGACCAGTAAAAATATGCAAGACTTTTCTGAAGTTCAACATATGACGGTAATTTTGTTATTTACATTCCAGCAGCAGAGCTTTATATCTTTATTAAAATCCCAGTTCCTTCATTACAAGAAGACTGCAAATAATTAAAAATAGATGATAACACACCTAACCTACCTACCTACCTACATGCATGCATGCATTCATACATACATACATACATACATACATACATAGTCCCAATAAAAACCTCAATAAAGTGCAGACATAATAGACTGGATATAGTAATCTGGGACAGAGAAGAAAAACTGTACAATAGTAGAAATCAGCTGTCCTGCGGATGTCAACATCACGCTAAAGATTAGAGAAAAAGAGAACAACTACGCCGAGCTACTGAGAAATTTACAGATACTCCACCCAGACTACAAGTTCAGATTCATACCTGTGATTGTTGGGGCATTGGGATATGTAACGAACTGCCTCAACAAAAACCTGGAAAAATTAGGGTTCTCAAAACCTGAAAGAAAAAGGCTGATTAGAAGACTACAGATTCAAGCCATCAATGGAACTGTAAAGATATGTAAAACTTTCCAAAAATTTAGCACATAAATACATATGCATGCATCTAGACATGAAATATATACATAAAAACGCATCCATAAAACAAACATACAAATCTGCGCATACACTAACACCAAATACTGCACACACACACACATGCACAAATACCTAGATGATGTTGATAAAAGTTCCATTGAAGGAGCCTTGAATCTATGTTAGAGTCTGGCTCTTTCTCTATGGACAAGAAATACAGAAATGAAACTGATTGATAACATACATACATAAATACATACATACAAACGACAAACAAGCTGTATGACTAAAAGAACTAGAACAAGACTACTGCCAGCATATCTAGGAAAAGCAATATGAAATAGATAGCAAAATATTGGAAATAGTTCTACAGAAGGATATCCTTAGGCCCAGACCTCATAACAGGTTACTGGTTGAAGAATTTTACCTTTCAGTGGTGAGATCTTGTGCAGTTGTACGGAGAAAGTACCAAGGGTACATAAAAACTGCCCCAATGATTACCAACTGCAACTACTCTCCTCATCCCCCAAGATAGCCAAACCACTCTTGCTAAAAGTTACTGTCCAATAACCTGTCAGATCATCATGAATAAATCTGTTTTTTTCAGGATCATTGTGCCACCAACAAGATTATAACACTTGAGCAAGCTGGAAGAAAGAAGGTGGTTTGGGGCTGTATACAGTAGCTAATAATTAACAAAATAATTCAGGAAAAACAAAAAATCATGCTCACCATCCAGGTTGTGCCGGAGGTGTCTCAACCTCAACGTGTGCTTGCACATCATCATCCAAGGCATCCCCAGCTCACCCTTTAACAGTTTCTGGCAGTAGATGGAGCGCCTCACAAGTGGTAGTTTCCTCTTCCACAAAAAGTGGAAAAGGATCCGTTCCAGTTTGGTCAGCCTCAAACCGGGGCAAGGCATGACAGTCAGGCGATGGGTTATCACAGATGCTATAAACACCTGTGCAACCTCGTCCCTCCCTAGCAAGGATAATGGCTTCCCAGACCAGGTCTGGGTTATGGCCATCACCTTACTTGCTACCTTACTCCAGTTCTTCTCCAGCTGGAGATCTGTTGCAAACCAGATTCTGAGCAATTTAACCAGGCCCTCTATCCAGCATCCGATGACACTGTTGGGAGGCATCGACTTGCCATGCCAGGTGCCGAATTGCGAGCCAACTGATTTTTCCTGGTTAATTTTTGCCCCTGCCACCACTTCATATCCTTTGATGGTGTCTTCTACATGAGGTAGCTGCCCTTCATCAGATATGATGATGGTAACATCATCCGCATATGCCATCGCATTTCTACCATAACATAGATCATGTGGGTCTCCCTACATCGTCCCCAATCTCTGCAGCAGTGGCTCAGGAGCTGGGACAGGGGGCAGCCCTGGCAAACCCAACATTCAATCGCGAATGGGCTCGAGATGAACCCATTCACCCAGGTTACAGATTTGATATTGCAATATAAAACTTCAATCCAGCCTTGGAAAGTCAGGCCAAGACCGACCACCCAGAGGACCGCCACCAAATACCGATGGTTGACCCTATCGAATGCCTTAGACTGGTCTAAATTCACCAGTGCCCCACCTTTGCTAGAAACTTTACCCACCCTCTCTATGATGTAGTGTATGAGATGAAAGTTGTCGAATATCATCCTACCTGGAATGGCACATGTCTGTGCCTCTCCCACCAGGTTGCCTACGACAATCCTCATTCTCTTGGCTAACACCTTGGCCAAAATCTTTAACTCTGTGTCTAGCAGAGTTATGGGCCTAAAATTATTTACGTTATTCCCCTTGCTCATGTCCTTGCTTAGTGTTACAACTCCTCGGCTCACAGATTTGGGAATTCTCCCATTCTGCTACCAATTTGTGTAAACACTAGCCAGTATGTTCCCGAACAAGTCTGGCATACTTTTACAAAATTTGTAAGGTAGTCCATCTAATCCCAATAAATTGTCCCCTGGACACTTGGAATGCATCTCTATAACCTACTCAGCCATGATCAGCCCTTCACAGCACTCAGCATTGTGTGCCGAAAGATGCGGGCCACCGGCCAGGAAATCCCCATGGTCCAGCATCCCACTCCTCCCGAACAACGCGGCAAAGTGCTCGTGAAAGGCCTTGCACATCTCCTGTCCATGTTCATTAACTACAGACCTTATTGTAGCATCCACGCCACGTTGGGTTTCTACCGAGCGAGCCCACCTGGCAACATTGATACCCTCACGGCCCAGTGCATGTACTTTATCCCGGACTCTGCTTCCTTTGAGTTTGGTATTGAGGTGTCAGTCCAAGGCCGATCTCGCCACCAAAACTTGGGGTGCAGAGCCCACTCTCAGTGCCTCTTCTAACGCTTTAACTAAATCCCTTTCTACTCTAGTCTGCTCTAGATTTAACTGCTTGCTAAATCTAATTGACTCAATTCGAATGGCTCTTTTGAGGGCACCCCACCACTGGTTATTTGATACAGTGCTGGTTAGTGCCCTCATAACTAACACCTTAATCTGGCTATGGTAAGTTTCGCAATCCAATAGGAACTCGTTCAACTTGCAATAGCCAGATCCCTGTCTATGGACCATATCTATATGCAACCTACATGTCACTAATTTGTGATCCGTGCAGGGTACATAGGTATATTGTGGACAGCTAAAACTAGACTTATCTCTAGTGTTAACTATAATGCTGTCTATGTAACACCTGATCGATCTGTGATGATTAGTCCAAGTTCATATTGGCACGCTCAGATTATCAAGTCTGAATCGATCTGCCAGCCTAAATCACTTCAGCAGATCGACAAGGCGTGAGTTACATCTCCTATCATTTGAGCCTACACTATTCAGGCATGCATCGAGAATAGCGTTAAAATCACCTAACGCAACTAGTGTCTTTGACGTCACCAGAAAATTCTCCAGGTGTTGATAGACCTCATTCCGTTTGCCTATTGTATTAGGCGTGTAAATGCCCACCAATGCGAAGGCCTTACCTCTGTATGTCAGATCCAGAACAACCGACTCACTTTCTGGGTCCATGAAGATTGTATGACTCTGCAGAGCCAAGTTTTTCCTCTATTTCTCTCCTTGAGTTCTAAATATAAGTCTCTCAGGGCTTTTGCAATGGTTATCGTATCATTGTCCTTGTTTTCATAAACTCTCGTCCATATGTGTGGTTTGATCACTCCTTCTAAATATTTGTTTTGATTCTTGTAGGCAATTACTACAATGTCTTCCTTTTTGGGTATATCATTTTCAGTTAAGTTTATTTTCCCATATTTTGGCGGGACCTTGAATTTTTTCTGGGTATCATTGGTTTTTATTATTTTATTTTTAGGGGTCACCTTCCTTCCACATGAACAGTTAACACTGTTTCCTTCCCTATGTGAATGGACTCTGGGAGGCTTTCCAAATCAGTAGATGAAGCTTGTGCAAGAATCTCTAGCGTTTGGCCTCGCCAGTTTTGTGGGGTGTCTCTGGAGATTTGAATAATATTAATTTTTTCCTCCCTTCCGAAAAGAATGGTGGCTACAATCCAAGCAGCCTCCACTTCTGGCGGGTTATTTTAAATTTTTATTCGAGAAGTTCTACCCAAATATAAGGGTAGAAATAATATATTCCCATTCTGCACAATTCGAGTCGAGAAGTCTCTAGCCTTCTCTACTGACTCGAACTGTGCTTCTATTGTGGAAAACCTTGTTCCTCAAGCCAGGTATTTTATCTCCTTTGATACCGGCCCAAGGCATTTTTCAATAGTGCTTTCTTTTAGGTACTTGAATTTTTTGTTTTTGGCATTATATGGCTTGTAAATGATGGTTTTTCTCTTGTTTTGTTAATCATTTCGTTGGGGGGGGGGGGTGATGTGACTTTCTCTATTCTCTTCTGTGATCATGCTAAAATAGGCCTGAATTTCTTCCTTTCCCAAAGTAATCTTTTCTGCTCTGTCAACAGCGGTGGCAAAATTCAATTGTTTTGGTTCTTTAACCAAAGACATTTTTAAAAAAATAATTTTTGTAGCAAAAATTATTAAAAGCAAAAGAAAAATAAATACTTGTTCTACAAGGAACACAGTTCACACAAAAACGAATAATAATTTGTTTATCCTTCCCCTAAGGTTGGGGGAATAACAATTTACAAATGATTATTTGCAAAAATACAAATACAATGTTTCCCTTATGGGAGACCACAATACACAGAAAAAACAATTCCTTAAAGGATAACAATATCAAAAATAGCAATATCAAAAACAGCTCCTCACATACTGAATGAACACAACTCCAGACAGGCACTGAATGGCACGAATTTAAAATTTCTTTCCTTTATATAAGGGCTGGACCGTAAGTCTCCGACTTCCACATAAAACCGGAAGCTTCCAGAAAAGTCTCGAACATTCTAGAAGCTCGAGGGAGATTACTCTCATTACATCCCTTTTCCATTTTGCTTGCTGTCATAGCCACCAGGGGTCACTACACCCTTGTCAGCCCTCGAATGGACAGCAGAAGACTCCACAAATTTCTTCACAGTTCAATGATCTCTTCCCAGGATCTTTGATATTTTCAATGTCGTTTTTGTTTTTCCAAGCTCTGAGACGACGCTGGACTTCTCATTTGATGTTAAATCACATTTTTTACCTATAATTAATACTTTTATTGGGCACTTGCCTAATAATTTAGGACAGTAAAACTGTTGCTGTTTCACGAAAATGGCCGCCGTTTGTTTATATATGCACGGATCCAATTTATTTCACTACAGTGTGTGCAGGGAGATGTTGCCATCATTCAGTGAAAAAATCTCTGGATTCAAATTAATAAATACTCTGCTATTTAAAAAAACAGAGCTGCTTAATGATTAGACACGCACTGTAGATCTCTCTGCCAGGAGCATTGGTAAAATCTATTTATCAGAAAAAAAATTTTTTAAATGGACCAGTTCACTTAGAAGATAGTACAAGTGTACTTGGCACAAAAAACACAAACCATAGAAAGCATTGTTCATGTGAAAAGCTTGGCATAGAGTACCAACAAGTTTATGACATCCCACTAAGTATCTCACTAAGTATCCCATTAAGTATCTATAGCATAAAAAA
Organism: Octopus bimaculoides; assembly: GCF_046866305.1. NCBI lineage: Eukaryota > Metazoa > Mollusca > Cephalopoda > Octopoda > Octopodidae > Octopus > Octopus bimaculoides. The sequence continues at coordinate 26,689,988 of NC_142942.1, read as the reverse complement.
CAGAAAGCACTGATAGATAAGACAAACACTGAAGACATCAACCACATTATTGCCAACTGCAAGAGAATGTCTTCCAGATATTAGCTTCTCGTGAGACATGATGCAGTGGTCAGAACAGTTTTGAACAGGATAACAAAAAAGAAAACACCTACAAAGTTGACTATACCAAGACCAGCGAGTCAAAAGAATATTAGTGGAACTTAGAAATTAAAACAGCTACCAAATTAAAACAAAACTGGCCAGATATTGTTGTGTGGGACCATAAGGAAAAGATATATTCTGTTGTGGAAATCAGCTGCTCTCTGGACACCAATATGGTGAGAAAAATACAAGACAAAGAGGATGTCTATGGACTATTTACAAGGAGTTTGCAAATCTAGTACCCATGATACACCTCCAGTTTCATACCTATTATTATTGGTGCACCAGGATACATATCAAACTGTCTGGAACAAGATATGGCTGATTTTTGTTTCTTGGGGAGAGAATGCAAATCTTTAATTCACACACTACCAATAATCATGCTATCTGGGACTATAAAAATCTGCAAGAGCTTAAGATTTAAAGGATGACTAGCAGAGATACCTGGCATTGCTCGGGATTAAAACGGCATAGTTTTTTATTGTTTTATTCATTTTAGTCATGTGACTATGGACATGCCGGAGCACTGCCTTTAGTCGAAGAAATCGACTCCAGGATTTATTCTTTGTGAGCCTAGTACTTATTCTATCAGGGTTTTACCAAATGGCTAAGTTACAGGACTGTAAACATAGTAACATCGATTGTCAAGTGATGGTGGGGGTACAAACACAGACACACAGACATACACACACACACATATATATGTGTGTATATATATATACATGGTTCGAGTCCCATGCAGATAGAGAAGCCTTCTTTTTTCTATCGAGGGCTTATATGCCCCGTTATTAGATTATTTTCCTTAGTCATTATACAATGATTGCCATAAGCTTTACACTTATATAAAAAATACCATTATTATTATTTGCAGGATTGTAAAATACGGTGCCATATAACAAAACCATTTACACCGAAAGCATATATACACACACACACACACACACGCACACACACACACACACACACACACATACATACATGTTGGACTTAAGAAGCATCAGATGTGGTGTACAAAAGAGACGACTGCACTGGTATGGTCATGTGTTGAGTATGGATAATGACAGCTGTGTGAAAAAGTGTCACACACTAGCAGAGGGGGGACCTGTGGAAAAGGTAGACCCAGGAAGATCTGGGATGAGGTGGTGAAGCATGACCTTTGAACGTTGGGCCTCATGGAATCGATGACAAGTGACTACTGAGACCTTTGGAGATATGCTGTGTTTGAGAAGACCCAGCAAGCCAAGTGAGACCGTAACCGTGGTCTATGCCATTGCAGCATAACCAGCCCATTTAAGAGTACCCTTCAGTCATTGGGCAACAAACTGTACCTGTGAAGATCTGTTGAGGCAAGTGAAATCGTTGTTGTGGCTGATGACAGCACCTCCTGATTGGCACCCATGCCAGTGGCATGTTAAAAGCAACATTCGAGCGTGATCGTTGCCAGTGCCACCCAACTGGCTCCCATGCCAGTGGCACATAAAAAGCACCATTCAAGTGTGGTCGACATCAGTGTCGGCTGACTAGTCCTGTGCTGATGGCATGTGAAAAGCACCATTCGAGTGTGATCATTGCCAGTCCTGCCTGACTGGCTCCCATGCCCGTAGCATGTAAAAAGCACCATTCAAGGATGGTCAGTGCCAGTACTGCCTGACTGGCCCTCGTGCCAGTGGCATGTAAAAAGCACCCACTACACTCTCAGAGTGGTTGGTGTTAGGAAGGGCATCCAGCTATAGAAACTTTGCCAGATTGGATTGGAGCCTGGTACAGCCTTCTGGCATGCCAGCCCCCAGTCAAACTGTCCAGTCCATGGAAATTGCACGTTAAACAACGATGATGATGATGATATACACACATATATATATGTGTATATTCATATATACATATATATATACATACTTATGTATATATACATATATATATATATATAAGAACGAGTAGAAAGATAAATTTTATTCAATGCATAGATACTGAACAGTCAAGATATAGAGGATAAAATCCATTTTTCTTTTTAAAAGCAGAAAAATTTGTCGGCAGCCAGCCATGAGGATCGAACTCGCATCCCTCTAATATCCGGTTACAATGCCTTACCATTTAAGCTAAACCGCCTGACCGCCAAATTCTTCTGCAATTTAAGAAGTTATAGAATCATCCAGGAGTGTTAGATGTCGTATATGTTACGCCGTATGTAAACAAACAAGTTAGTTTATCGAAGCGCTGAAATGTATGGTAGAACAAGTAGAAAGATAAATTTTATTCAACGCATAGATACTGAACAGTATAGATATAAAGGATAAAATCCTTTTTTCTTTATATATATATATATATATATATATATATATATATATATATATGTATATATCATCATCATCATCATCGTCGTCGTTTAACGTCCGCTTTCCATGCTAGCATGGGTTGGACGATTTGACTGAGGACTGGTGAAACCAGATGGCTACACCAGGCTCCAATCTGATTTGGCAGAGTTTCTACAGCTGGATGCCCTTCCTAACGCCAACCACTCAGAGAGTGTAGTGGGTGCTTTTACGTGCCACCGGCACGAAGGCCAGTCAGGTGGTACTGGCAACGACCACGCTCAAAATGGTGTATTTTATGTTCCACCCGCACAAGAGCCAGTCCAGGGGCACTGGCAACGATCTCGCTCGAAAGTCCTTACACATGCCGCGGGCACAAGTGCCAGAAAGGCGACGCTGGGCACAGGTACCATCACGATTTCGCTTTCGCTTGCCCCAATAAGTCTTCTCAAGCTGAGTTTCGTGTCCAATGAAGGAGACGACGTTGGCATGGGTGCCAGTCGTCGAATTTAACTCGATTTCACTTGCCTCAACAGGTCTTTGCAAGTGGAGTTTAGTGTCCAATTTAACTCGATTTCGATTTCACTCGCCTCAACAGGTCTTCGCAAGCGGAGTCTAGTGTCCAATGAAGGAAGGAACGCATAAGTGGACTGGCTGACGCCTTAGATTTAGGTCTCACTTGGTTTGCCGGGTCTTCTCACGCACAGCATATTTCCAATTGGCAGAGTTTCTACAGCTGGATGCCCTTCCTAACGCCGACCACTCAGAGAGTGTAGTGGGTGCTTCCACGTGCCACCGGCACGAAGGCCAGTCAGGCAGTACTGGCAACGGCCATGCTCAAAATGGTGTATTTTATGTGCCACCCGCACAAGAGCCAGTCCAAGGGCACTGGCAACGATCTCTCTCGAAAGTCCTCTCACATGCCGCGGGCGCAAGTGCCAGAAAGGCGACGCTCGACACAGGTGCCATCACGATTTCGCCTTCGCTTGCCCCAACAAGTCTTCGCAAGCTGAGTTTCGTGTCCAATGAAGGAGACGACGTTGGCATGGTTGCCAGTCGTCGAATTTATCTCGATTTCGATTTCACTTGCCTCAACAGGTCTTCATATGAATACATATATACATGCATCTATATACATATATACATACATGTATATATATGCATGTATATATATGTTTATGCGTATATACATATATATATATATACATATATATATACACATACATATGTATACATATATACCTATATATATATATATATATATATGTGTGAATAATGACAATAAATGGAGCAAAACGCATATAAATAAAAGTTCCTTTAATTCCTACACATGTTTCAAAATATATGTGTGCTCTCCTCCAAAGAAGTAAGAGCTGCTGGAATTCCACATATATTCATCGTCAGGGAACCAACATATAAAAGCAAGACAAATGCGAAATGATGAGGTAACTTACGAGCTATAATATTACATGGCCAAGCAAGTGACCGTTAGAAGTAAGAACGCTTGTTTACATAGAGTTATAAAGGGAGGGGGCTGTAAATGTAATGCTAAAAGTTTAGATTAAATGATTAAAATGGGGGAGAAGGGCCAAATAGATCACTGTAAAGTAAACTAGAAGTCGTAAGCTAATTGCTAAGTCAAAATTGGAGGAAGGGAGAGAACCAAGTGGAAAAAACTAATGACATCCGTATATATATAAAAGCCGAGATGTGTGTGTGTGTGTGTGTGTGTGTGTGTACGTGAATATAATTTATGCACGTCCACAAATTAGCAGGCATATTGCTCCAATTTTAAGACATTTGTCATGACCCTAGCTGCATTTTCGTCAACTTTTTCTCTCAGAGGTACCCACCTAATGGTTGAAAAATCGATTTTCAACCATAACTTTTACCAATTTCGAAGTTTGCGCTTGAAGGAGAGAGAGAGAAATTGTATGTTTGTGAGAGGGAGGGTGAAGGTGAGATACATTTTGTTTGCCAGCGTCTAACAAAAATAAAAGTAAAAAAGTGTGAGAGGGCGCGATTTCTTAACAAGCAGAAAGAAAAAAACGCAGCAAACAACAAGCAAAAAGAAAAAAATACCTTCTCTCTCTCCTTCTCCCTCCCTTACACACACATGCCAGTTATCTCTCTTTCTTTCTTTCTTTCTTTCTTTCTTTCTTTCTTTCTTTCTTTCTTTCTTTCTTTCTTTCTTTTTTTCTTTCTTTCTTTCTCTCCTTCTCTCACACACACAGCAACATTACACACAAAACACATGTTGCCAAAAAGAAATAGACGCTAACTTTTTATAGTGAGTATGCAAGACAGAAAGTGTGGTATGTGAAGTTCTTTTGTTAGTGTGAGGCAGCAGCATGTGTGTGTGTGTAATGTTGCTGTGTGTGTGAGACAGGGAGAGAGAGAAAGAAAGAAAGAAAGAAAGAAAGAAATAGAGATAACTGGCATGTGTGTGTATAAAGGAGGGAGAGAGAGAAGGTGAGAGATAACTGGCATATGTGCAAGGGAGGGAGAGAGAGAAGGTGAGAGATAACTGGCATGTGTGTAAGGGAGGGAGAGAGAGATAGAGAGGGAGAGAGAGAGATAGAGAGGGAGAGAGAGAGAAGATGAGAGATAACTGGCATGTGTGTAAGGGAGGGAGGAAGAGAGATAGAGAGGGAGAGCGCGCTCTCTCTATCTCCTTCGCGTTCTTTTCCACTTCCCTAACCCAACACTTTTTACGGAAACTGCCGAATTAATGTAAACAAACCCATGTGGCCTGATTTTCACGTTTCTAGGTATTGTACCGTAAATCGCCATTTCCAAAATATATCTATTTTAAATCATTTATCCGTATTTATCCTTATATATATATAAGGCAAGATGGGTACTACTCAAGCAGAGCGGACCCGAACGCGCAGTCGCGCTGTCGCGCGTCCACGCTAGCTAGTCGTGAGTGGTCGATCCTACGAAAAGTGCGCGCGAGCGCGCGTGCAAATGAATACATGTGTGCGCATGCAAATTAGTAAATAATTTCTTTTAAACAAAGTAAATAATTTTTTTTAAATTACTTTTTTCTTTTCTAAACAACGTAAATAAATTTTTAAAAAGGTGCACATTGGGATTAGACACTGAGGGAAACTTGATATGCTAGAAATAACAGCTAAACGCAAAAAGAAAAAAAACTGTAACCTTTACTTTTCTGAAATCACTGTGGATATATTTCGGCTATGTGCTTGATAAATGTCTGAAAGTTCTCCCACGAATTCCCACACTTCATATCGTAATAATCACGGTACATTGGCTCATCAATATGTGACCATTTCATGTTACCACATGATCCACTTTTATATTTCAGTCTACGTTTTATCCGTGACCAGAATGGGCCACATATCCGTGAAAATCGTAGTTCCTGGCTCCACATTTTCAATGATTGCAGCTTCTAACGTTTCAGCCTTTCTATCAGTTATAATGTTGCAGGTAGCCCTTTTTTTTTTGTGCAATTAATTTGTTTTCTTTCAAAAAATCCAGAAAGATATCCCCCCTTTAACCTTTTCCATAATTCAACACGAGGTGAAGACATTTTGGGAATATGGGCTTCGAAAAATTTGCGCGGCACACTCAAAACTTAAGTTCAATTGTGAACAATATTGGCGGGAAGAGGTCAAGAAAGAGGACGAGCCCTTTACAGAGAGAGGTCAAGAAAGAGGAACTGGTAAAACCAAGCCCGTCTTTCCATTTCAAATTGGTAGAGGGAGGTCAATTCCTCTTTCTTCAACCTCTCTCTGTAAACGGCTCTTCCTCTTCATTGACCTCTTCTCGCCAATATTACCAAAATGTCTTCACCGTGTTGAATTATGGAAACAAATTAATTTCACAAAAAACAAAAGAAAACAAAAAAAAAGAATGTACTTGTCGTCAAATGAAAATTCAATCTTTTCAACGTGCTATTGACGGAGTTATTTGGCGATGTAATTCATGCAGTAAAACAATCTCTATAAGGAAAAATACTTTTTTAGAGAAATGCCACTTGACAGTGTTTACACTATTTCAAATAATAGCAGACTTTATATCTGAATTGCCAGTAACTTGTTCCATGAGTTGAAACAATATTAGCAACGACACGGCCATTCAATGGTACGAATACTGCAGAGAAATATGTTCAGCCATGTTACTGAAAGATAAGAAAAAATTAGGTGGACTGAACCACGTTGTACAAGTGGATGAAAGCCTGCTTTTCAAGAGGAAATATGAGGTTGGCAGAATGGTTGAAAAGTTTTGTGATAGGCTTTTACGATGTCACTCAGAAAAAGGGCTACCTGCAACATTATAACTGATAGAAAGTCTGAAACGTTAGAAGCTGCAATCATTGAAAATGTGGAGCCAGGAACTACGATTTTCACGGATATGTGGCCCATTCTGGTCACGGATAAAACGTAGACTGAAATATAAAAGTGGATCATGTGGTAACATGAAATAGTCACATATTGATGAGCCAATGTACCGTGATTATTACGATATGAAGTGTGGGAATTCGTGGGAGAACTTTCAGACATTTATCAAGCACATAGCCGAAATATATCCACAGTGATTTCAGAAAAGTAAAGGTTACAGTTTTTTTTTTCTTTTTGCGTTTAGCTGTTATTTCTAGCATATCAAGTTTCCCTCAGTGTCTAATCCCAATGTGCACCTTTTTTAAAATTTATTTACGTTGTTTAGAAAATAAAAATTATTTTGTTCACAAAATTTAATTAAAAGAAAAAAAATGTATGAAGTTAACAAAAACGGATAGTTTGTTATTTTTATTCCTTCTACCTATCTACGTTGTTTAGAAAAGAAAAAAGTAATTTAAAAAAAATTATTTACTTTGTTTAAAAGAAATTATTTACTAATTTGCATGCGCACACATGTATTCATTTGCACGCGCGCTCGCGCGCACTTTTCGTAGGATCGACCACTCACGACTAGCTAGCGCGACTGCGCGTTCGGGTCCGCTCTGCTTGAGTAGTACCGGCAAGATGTGTGTGTGTGTGTGTGTGTAAGGGAATTTTAAGACTTTTGTTGTTTTTTTTTCCATCGAGGAAAAAAGTGTTTTGTTGATATACGGGCAACACACGCACACACACATATGAACATGTATGCGTACAAAAGATATGTATGCAATTGGTGCACGTACGTGCGTGTGTGTATGTGTGTGTTGCTCATATATATATATATATATATATATATATATATATATATATATAGAGAGAGAGAGAGAGAGAGAGAGAGAGAGAGAGAGAGATAGGATGATAAATTGAATATTAATTCATTTAAAACCAAGTGTCCTAGCATATAAAAAATCTGAAAATTCAGAAAAAATTGTATTACACGTGTATAAGGGATGACCATTAGGTGGATATCCAATATGCTAGAAAGAGGTCATCAACGACCCAACCACAAAGAAAAATAATGTTCTCCAGAAAATTTCGCAAAACGCCAGAACAGAACAAAATGAGAAATATACAGAATAAAGAATTATCTATGGACTGCTGCAGTTTCGAACATTAACGTTTTACTTACGTAACATCCGTGGATGACTGTAAGGCGTTGGTCGAGCGATTCGACTTTAAAAAAAGATCCCTCCGGGCCAATCTCACCCGTGCCGAATCGGTCGCCCTCCGCAATCTCCGTCGCCGCGACGACATCGTCATCAAGTCGGCGGACAAAGGTGGAGCAGTGGTGGTGTGGCGCGCGGACCTTTATAGAGAGGAAGCACTCAGCCAGCTTCATAATCTCCTCTTCTACCGCCTCCTCCCCTCCGACCCCACCCCTCCTACCAACGGCTTGTGTCCTCCACGATCCATGACCTCATCTCCTCCTCTGCACTTCCCGCCACCGCCACCAACCTCATCGTCCGCACACCCCGCACCTCCTCCATCTACTTTCTTCCCAAGATCCACAAACCTAACAACTCTGGCCGCCCTATAGTCTCTGCTTGTAATTGCCCCACCGAACTCATTTCTATATACCTCGACCATCTCCTGTCCCCGTTAGTTGCTGCCCTCCCATCCCACATACACGACACTAACCACGCCCTTCGCCTCTTCAATTCCTTTTCTTTCCCTCCCGGCCTCTCACACCTCCTCTTCACCTTGGACATCAAATCCGTATACACCGTGATTCCACACAACGATGGTCTCTCAGCCCTCCAATACTTTCTCGGCCGCCGCCCTGACCCCCACACCTAGCACCCCTACCCTGCTTCGTCTGGCAGAACTCATCCTCACCCTCAACTGCTTCACGTTCGCCGGAGAAACCTACCAACAGTAATCTGGGGTCGCGATGGGAACGAGAATGGGCCCCAATTACACCAACCTATTTGTTGGTTACATTGAGGCCCAAGTATTCTCCCAATTCTCCGGTCCGACCCCAGAACTATACGGTCGCTACATAGATGACTGTATAGGATCCACCTCCCTCTCCCGCGAACAGCTCTGCCTTTCCATCTCTTTCCTCTCCAACTTCCACCCTGCTCTTGAATTTACTTCTACCATCTCTGACACCTCTGTTAACTTCCTCGAGATCTCTTTTCCATCAACCTCCCCTCCAACTCTCTAACTACCTCCGCCTTCTTCAAACCCACTGACTCCCACCTCTACCTCAACTTCTCCTCCTCCCATCCATTCCACACCAAACGGGCCATCCCCTACTCCCAGTTCCTCCGCCTCACCCCTCCCACTTTGTCCAATCCGCCCTCGCCCGCGCTCGTCGAATCGACCGCACCCCCTCTCCTCCCCTATACCAATCCCCTAACCGTACCCCCGTCTCACTCCGTTTCCACCCTGCCACTCTACCCCTTCGTCGCCTCCAGCTCGATCCCACCACCCACCCCATTTTCCCTAACCTACCCCTATCCTCCTTTAAACGCGCCCGTAACCTACGCGATCTACCGGTCCGTAGCACCTTCTCTTCTTCCTCCCACCCCACCCGGCTCCTTCCCGTGCTCCAGATCCCGCTGTCACACCTGCCCCTTCATCACCAACGCTACTTCTGTCACAGGGTCTAACCTGCACACTCTTCGTATTCCACACAGTTTCTCTTGCACCTCCTCTAACCTAATCTACTGCATCAGATGCAACTTATGTGACAAACTATACGTGGGTCAGACAGGCCGCCGGCTGGCCGACCGTTTCACCGAACACCTTGCACTTGGCCAATACTCCTCCTCTAACATCTCCATTTTTGGCTTGCTCTGCACCATGGATCCACTCCCTCGCGACTCCACCTGGAACAGCGCTATATTTTCAACTTACGAACAACTTTCCCCTTCGGACTCAACGCAGGCCCCTCCTCTTTATGACTTTCTCCTCTATGACGAAGCAACACTTTTCTTTATTTTTTCTCCACTTTTTTTCATTTCTTTATTTTTTCTTATTGGTTTTTTATATTAACCCCTCCCCCCTTATCCACTTTACCTTATTTCCATTATTCACTATTTTATTACAATTATTACAATTATTCACAATTTATTTCATCTCTTCCTACACGTACACATACCCACACACACAAAAAATACACGCACCCATACACACACATACCCCCCACACACCACACACACACATGCATGCACTTACACGCTCAGATTCGCCCACACACTTATACAAACGCACATACACACGCACACTTGTGCATACACACACACGCTAGCAAACACGCATACATACACATACACTCACACCTATGCATACACACCCATGCACACATAATCAATATGTACCCCATTCACGCGCTCTCACACACACATATAGACGAACGCACACATATATACACACATACACACGCACAGTGATATACACACACCTACTCACACAGCCCTACACACACTCCCATATATACGCGCGCGCATGCCTACATACACATACATACACAGCCACATACATATACACATACACACAGGAGTGCACACACGCAATAAAACACACATACTTGGCACACATACAGACACACATCCACACACACACACGCACACGTACCTAACACTCACAATCTAACACACATCACAATCCCACACACACACGCGTACGCACATCCACACACGCATACACATACACACACGCACGCACAAAAACATACACAATATACACATACACATACACACACGCGCACACACACACACGAAATAACCCACGTGCGATCCACATATACATAATTTTTCTTCTCCCTTGTTTTTACTTTTTACTTCATTCTATTCTATTTATTAAAAAAAAAAAAACGCTTTGTATTCTTTTATGCATGTATTTTCGCCTGGTTTTAACCTTTATACACCCAGCGATTTATTTAAGAAGTTGGCTGCATATATACACTGAGATCTAATGGGTTTTTTTATGTAGATGTCTGTATAGTTACAGCACTTACGTATTCATATGCATGTACCTGCGCTTGCATATAGGACCTGGGTTTGCACTTGTGCATATGCTGTTATGATTTCGTGCGTGTACGTTATTTTGTGTATACATGGTAAGAGTATATGCTTATATTTATTTATTTATACATACATGCATCTATATTATATATGCGTATGTGCGATTAGGTTCGCATTCACATATACTTGTATGTGTGCATACGCATGTATAAGGTTATGATCGTAAGTATTTGCGTACATATCAACATATATATCTATATACGTGATGCTATACACATTTTTGTATACGCATATATGCGCAATCTAAATTTTTATGCACGTTTACTATATGTTCTTGCTTATTTTCCCTCTCTACTTCTTCCTTCCTATCCCCAGCCTTTTTTCTCCTCTCTTTTCTTCCTTTGCTATCTTTCTTTCTTTCTTTATTTTCTTTCTTCTTTTCCTTTTTTATGACAACTACATTCTCCCTCCACCCCTTTCCCATATTTAACGTTATTATAGATACGTTACTCTTTACCCCTCCACTCCATAGCTTAAGATACAATTCGTTACCAGTGCATAGGTTTTTCACGCGCAAAATTAAATGCGTGTGTGCGTATATGTGTGTAGATTTGTACTTATGTATATATCTGTGCCTTGTAAATATAGGCCTATATACGTAGATTGTTTGTGCGTATGCAGCTGTGTATTTCGATGTATATATTTATATATAGATATATATATGTTGTGGATAGCCTTTTATACATACACGCTATTGTAATTTTAATTTAATTTAATTTTATTTTATTTTATTCTGAATGCAGCGTATACTTTATTTTATCGATTTGATTTTAATCCGTTAATTCGTATATAATTAATTATTTGCAATATGTATTTTGAGCCCATTTTTCTATTTAATGTTTTCTTCGATATGTTTTTAATAGGATGAATCTGTATTAAATTTATTTGGTCTGTGCATTACGCATCTATGACCGTTAATTGAAACGACCAATCCATGACCGTTATTTGAAACAACCAATCAAACGAATCCATGTGTTTTAAATTTTATATTACTTTCGATTGCATTGTTATCCTTTCTCCATTTCTAACAAAACTGTCCGATGAACGGGAACGTGAAACTCAGAGTAACGGTTTTTTTGTTATATTTCTGCTGCTTTTAAATAAAGTATATATATATATATATATATATATATATATATATATATATATATATATATATGTATGTATGTATGTATGTATGTATGTATGTATGTGGGTGTGTGTATGTGTGTGTATATGTTTGTGCGTCTGTGTTTGTCCCTCCCAATATCGCTTGACAACCGATGCTGGTGTGTTTACGTTCCCGTAATTCAGCGGTTCGGCAAAATAGACCGATAGAATGAGTACTAGGCTTCCAAAGAATAAGTCCTCGTGTCGATTTGCTCGTCAAAAGGCGGTGCTCAAGCATGGCCACAGTTAAGTGACTGAAACAAGTAAAAGAGTATTTATTTATATATATATATATATATATATATATATATATATATATATATATATATATATATGTATATATATATATATATGTATATATGTATATATATATATTATATATATATATATATGTATATATATATATATATATATATATATATATATATATATATATATATATATATATATATATATATATGGGAGAATATACGAAAAAACAACAACAGACGAGGACAGGTGGTGTAAATAACAAAAGGATGTATTAGTATGACGCTCGGGAATACGGAAAGTCTTTGACGTTTCGAGCTACGCTCTTCAACAGAAAGAATACGGAGACAAGGAGAAAAACACGGAGAAAAAAAATTGAATAGTGTCCAGTCAACGGTCAATCATAATAATGGCTGATCATAACAATGGCTGACCGGAAGTTAGAAATTCTTTTTTCAGGAGAGCTAAGAAAAGGGGGAGATAACAAACGGTGATCGAAGAACGAGGGGCTGTGTGTGGGAGATAGAATGCTGGTGATCTTGACGTATGTAGTGTGAAAATGGGGAAGGGAGAAAGTAGTTGGTCAGTTGTAGTGTGTGCGTGGTGTGATGCGAGGGTATTGGTGTGGTGTGATGTGAGGGTGTTGGGAGGTGGGGAAGGCATGGGTGGAGTGTAGGTTAGGCTGAGGGTGGGGTAGAGGTAGGGGTCTGTGGGTAGGCGGTGGGTGGTGGGTGTAAGGAATTGGATGGGGTGGAGAGGGAAGGTAGAGTAGGAGTGTGTTGGGGTGTGGTGGGATGAGCTTATGAGGGGGTGTTGACGATGAAGGGGGAAGGGGAAGGGGGATGTAAGAGAGGGGGAAGATGGGTATGGGAGGGGAGAGAAAGAGAGGAAGAGGGGAGAGAGGGTGGGTATAAGAGAGGGAAGGTGGATTGAGAGATGGGGGAGAAAGAGGGGGAAGGTGGGTATGGGGGGAGAAAGAGAGGAAGAGAAAGAGAGTGAGAGAGAGGGAAGAGGGGTATGAGGGGGGAGAAGAGAGGAAGAGAAAGAGAGTGAGAGAGAGGGAAAGAGAGAAGAGAGTGAGAGAGTAAGGGTGAGAGAGTAAGAGAGTAGAGAGTGAGAGAGTAAGGGTGAGAGAGTAAGAGTGAGAGAGAGGGAAAGAGAGAAGGGAGTGAGAGAGTAAGAGTGTAGAGAGTAAGAGTGAGAGAGGGGGGAGTACGAGAGAAGAGAGAGGAGAGAAAGAGTAGGGGTGAAGAGAAGTGGGAGTGAAGAGAAGTAGGAAGCTGAAGTTGGAGTGAAGAGAAGTAGGAGTGAAGAGAAGTAGGAAGAGAAGTGGGAGTGAAGAGAAGTAGGAAGAGATGTTGGAGTGAAGAGAAGTAGGAGTGAAGAGAAGTAGGAAAAGAAGTGGGAAGAGGAGTAGGAGTGAAGAGAAGTAGGAATGAAGAGAAGTAGGAAGAGAAGTAGGAAGAGAAGTAGGAGTGAAGAGAGGTGAAGAGACGTACAAAGAAGTAGGAGTCGGAGCAGGAGGGGATGGGGAGAGATGGGTGGTAGGAGGGAGGGTGGGGGAGAGAGAGGCGCAGCTGTGGCTATGTGGTAAGTAGCTTGCTATCCAACCACATGGTTCAGGGTTCAGTCCCACTGTGTAGCACCTTGGGTAAGTGTCTTCAACTATAGTCTTGGACCGACCAAAGCCTTGTGAGGGTTTTTGTTAGACAGAAACTGAAAGAAGACCATCATATATATGCATATATATATATGTATGTATGTGTATATGTTTGTGTGTCTGTGTTTGTCCCCCTAACATTGCTTGACACTCCGTTATCTAGCGGTTTGGCAAAAGAAACCGATAGAATAAGTACTAGGCTTACAAGGAATAAGTCCCAGGGTCAATTTGCTCGACTATAGGCGGTGCTCCAGCATAGCTGCAGTCACATGACTGAAACAAGTAAAAGTGTATACATATATATTTGCACACATTTATAAATATATATATGTGTGTGTGTGTGTGTGTGTGTGCATGCATATATATATATAAATATATATACATGTATCATCATCATCATCATCATCATCATCGTTTAACGTCCGCTTTCCATGCTAGCATGGGTTGCACGATTTGACTGAGGACTGGGGAAACCAGATGGCTACACCAGGCTCCAATCTGATTTGGCAGAGTTTCTACAGCTGGATGCCCTTCCTATGCCAACCACTTAGAGAGTGTAGTGGGTGCTTTTATGTGCCACCGGCACGAAAGCCAGACAGCTGGTGCTCTGGCAACGATCACGCTCGGACAGTGCTCTTACTGATTTACAGGTACTGGTGCCATCACGATTCGCTTTCGCTTGCCCCAACAGGTCATCGTAAGCCGAGTTTAGTGTTCAATGAAGACGTTGGCACGGGTGCTAGTCTACAAATTTAGTTCGATTTCGATTTCACTTGCCTCAACAGGTCTTGGCAAGGGGAGTTTAATGTCCAAAGAAGGAATGTTACGCATAAGTGGGCTGGCTACATCCCTGGCCTTGGATTTTGGTCTATCCCTGGCAGAGGCCTTGGATTTTGGTCTCACTTGCTTTGCCGGGTCTTCTCACGCACAGCATAATTCCAAAGGTCTCGGTCACAAGTCATTGCCTCGGTGAGGCCTAAAGTTCGGACGTCGTGCTTCACCACCTCATCCCAGGTCTTCCTGGGCCTGCCTCTTCCACGGGATCCCTCAAACGCTAGGGTGTGGAACTTTTTCACAGTTATCCTCATCCATTCTCGCCACATGTCCATACCAGCGCAATCGTCTCTCTTGCACACTACAACTGATGCTTCTTAGGTTCAACTTTTCTCTCAAGATACTTACACTCTGTCGGGTATGCACACTGATATTACACATCCATCGGAGAATACTGGCTTCATTCCTTGCAAGCTTACGCATCTCCTCAGCAGTCAAGGCCCATGTTTCACTGCCATGTAGCATGGCATGGCTGTTCGTACACATGCGTCATACAGTCTGCCTTTTACTGTCACCAGCAGAAGTAAGAGCTCTCTGAACTTTGGCAAGGCTATTCTTATTCTAGCAGCTACACTTTCAGCGCACCTACCCCCACTACTAAATTGGTCACCCAGATAGCGGAAGCTATCAACTACCTCTAGTTTTTCTCCCTGGAATGAGACAGAGGTTGTTTCCTGTTTGTTTACAGTGTTTATTGCGCTTGAACATCTGCCACATACAAAAACTAACTTCCTAGTTAACCTGCCTTTGACATTGCTGCACCTCTTATGTGCCCATAGCTTGCACTGGATACATCTTACAGAGTTTCTACCTACACCTTTTCTACAGATCGAGCAGGGCTATCTACCTGAAGGGGTCTGTGTTTTGTCTACCTTCCTACTTATTAGAACTTTGGTTTTAGTTAAGTTGAACCTAAGGCCCTTCGATTCTAGTCCCTGCTTCCACACCTGAAACTTCTCCTCTAGTTCTGATAGTGATTCAGCAATTAGTGCAAGGTCATCAGCATAGAGGAGCTCCCAGAGGCATCCTGTCTTGAATTCCTCTGTGATCGCCTAGAGGACAATGATAAATAGGAGGGGGCTGAGGTCAGAACCTTGGTGGACCCCTACCTCTACCCGGAATTCTTCACTGTACTCATTGCCAACCTTCACCTTACTGACAGCGTCTCTGTACATGGCTCGCACAGCTCTCACTAACCATTCTTCTATCCCTAGTTTCCTCATTGACCACCAGATAAGGGATCGGGGTACCCCGTCAAAGGCTTTTTCCATGTCAACGAAAGCCATGTTCAGAGATTTATCCTTGGCTAGGTATTTCTCCTGCAGCTGTCTTACCAGAAGTATAGCATCAGTGGTGCTTTTCCCTGGCACGAACCCAAACTGCATCTCATCTAAGCTGACTCGATCCCTAATTAGTTAGGCTATGACCCTCTCCGTGACTTTCATAACCTGATCCAACAACTTGATACCTCTGTAATTATTTGTACCTAAGGCGTCACCTTTACCTTTGTAACAGTTGACTATGGTGCTGCTACACTAGTCATTGGGTATGACTCCTTCGTGTACCACCTGGTTAACAATATGGGTGACTAGGCTATAGCCGACACTGCGAGATATTTTGAGCATCTCTGCAGTGATTCCTGATGGGCCGGGGGCTTTCCCTGTCTTCATACTCATAATTGCTTTATCTACCATGGAACCGTCAACTCGGATTGCTGGTCCCTCTATTGGGTCGACATTCGGCGGACTCTCTTTCTCCCATTCATTCTCTTTATTGAGCAATCTATCATAGTGGCGTCTCCAAACCTCTTTCTTAGCAGCCTCATTTAGAGCAAGCGTACCATCATTCATGCGAACACATTTCTCTCCCACGACATCACGATTCTCTTTGGTCCTCAAGGCACAGAACATTGGCAAAATTTTTCTTATCTGCTTCCCCTCTGGCTAGATAAACCTGTCTGTTAGCTTCCCATGCATGTGTATATATATATATATATATATATATATATATATATATATATATATATATATATATATATATATATATATATATATATATATATATATATATATATATATATATAATAAAGTAAAGTTGTGGAATACCGTACGAGTGGAAATATATATGAAAGAAGGTTTGAAAATGCACTTATTTTAAAGATATTTATTTACTTAACCGGTTTCACTTTTTTAGAAAAAGATTATCAAAAGTCTTTGAGAATAATAAAAAATGTTAAAAAACAGTTTGAATATTAAAATGCATATATACATTCTTTGATGATAATGAGAGGAATATATTTAAAGTATAAAGCTTTGTATGAACTTTGTAGTGTTACATACTGATTATCACACATTCTCTGATAATAAGATGAAAATGTTCAAAACAGTGTAAGTATGAAAATACATATATGGAAATATACATATTCTTTGATAATCGCAAAAATGAGGAGGAACTGACCTGGCTTTTTTCTCTCTTGTGTGTATTGAGGGAACGTTTTGCTGTCTTAAGAGACAGTATGACTGGTTAGCTGGGGTGGGAGGAAGGAAGGAAGAGTTAAAAGGGATTTTTTAATTTTATTTTTATTTTTATTTTTATATTTATTTTTGATTGGTCTGTGAGCTAGTCTGTCATGGTTCACTGGTTTTGGGGACTGGTTTTGTGCACATCTCTATGTGTGTGTGTGCCGTTTTTATTGGTCCCAGAGTTTATTGTGGAATGTGTATATGAGTGTGTGTTTGTGTGTTTTTTGTGTCGGTGGGGATGTTAGGTGTGTCTACGTGAGAGTGTGTGTATATCTCTTTGTCTGAGTATGTATGTGTTGTTTTAATCGTCCTTGTGGTGTGTGTGTGTGAGAGCAACCGTATGTATGTGTGAGGGTGTGTACGTGTGTGTGCGTATGTGTGTGTATGTATGTGTGCATCTGTGTGTGTGCGTGGGAGTATTTTGTGGGAGTGTGTGTGTGTCTCTCTCTGTCTGAGTGGGTGTGTTGTTTTAAATATCCTTGTGGTGTGTGTGTGTGTGTAAGCAACCGTATGTTTGTGATGGTTCATATGTATGTGTATGTCTGTATGTGTGCGTGTGTGGCATGTGTATATGAGTATGTGTGTGTTTTTTATCTATGGTAGGATGGTGTGTGTATGTGTGTGCACGTTTGTGTTAGGGTGTTGTGTGTGCGCATGTGTGTGTATGTGTATATGTGTTTGTTCGTGTGTGTGCGTGAGTGCGTGTGTATGTGTGTTTGTGTGTTTTTTGTGTCGGTGGGGATGTTAGGTGTGTGTACGTGAGAGTGTGCGTATATCTATTTTTCTGAGTATGTATGTGTTGTTTTAATCGTCCTTGTGGTGTGTGTGTGTGAGAGAGAGCAACCGTATGTATGTGTGAGGGTGTGTACATATGTGTGCGTTTGTGTGTGTATGTATGTGTGCATCTGTGTGTGTGCGTGGGAGTGTTTTGTGTGAGTGTGGGAGTGTGTGTGTGAGTGTGTCTCTCTGTCAGAGTGAGTGTGTTGTTTTAAATACCCTTGTGGTGTGTGTGTGTGTAAGCAACCGTATGTGTGTGTGATGGTTCATATGTATGTGTATGTCTGTATGTGTGCGTATGTCTATTAGTGTTGTGTGTTGGTGGGGGTGTTATGTGTGTGTACGTGAGTTTGTGTGTGTCTCTAAGTATGTTTGTGTTTGAATTGTCCTTGTGGTGCATGTGTGTGTGAGGGAGCAACTGTATGTGTGTGCATGAGGGTGCATGTGTGTGTGAGCATGTATGTGTGTGTTGTATTTATTAGGTGTCCTTGTACGTTGGGTTTATCCAGGTGATGTGTATGTGTGTGTTGTATTTATTAGGTGTCCTTGTACGTTGGGTTTATCCAGGTGATGTGTATGTGTGTGTTGTATTTATTAGGTGTCCTTGTACGTTGGGTTTATCCAGGTGATGTGTACGTGTGTACATGTGTGTTCCGTGTATGTTGGTACTGGGTATGCGTTTGTATGTGTGTGTATGTGTGTATGTGGGTATGGTTTATGTAGTTTCCTGGTGTATATGTGTACATGTGTGTGTGCGCTGTAATTGTGAGTGATTAGTTTTGTTTGTATTGTTAGTGCAGTATGTGTGTGTATATATATATATATGCTATATTTTTAACCTTAGATCATCTTTCCCCTTCGGACTCAACACAGCCCCCTCCTCCTTATGACTCTCTCCTTTACGACAATGCAACACTTTTCTTTATTTATTATTTATTATTATTATTATTATTTTACCCCCCCCCCCTTATCCACTTTACATTATATCCATTATTCACTTTTTTATTACAATCACTACAATTTTCCACAATTTATTTCATCTCTTCCTACACGCACCATACCCACACACAAAAAATACACGCACCCATACACACACATGTATGCATACCTACCCCCCACACACCACACACACACATGCATGCACTTACACGCTCAGATTCGCCCACACACTTATACAAACGCACATACACACGCACACTTGCGCATACACACACACACTAACAAACACGCAAACATACACACACACACACACCCAAGCATACACACCCTTGCACACATAACCCATATATACCCCCATTCACACATACCTCCCATACACCTAACACATACACCTCCCACACACCTTACATATATACCGCCCACACACATGACAAACGTACATGCGCGCCCTCACACACACATATAGACGAACGCACATATATACACACACAGTGGTAGAGACACACACCTACTTACACAGCCCTACACACACACAGACACACACACACACCCCTTATATATACGCGCACGCCTACATACACGTACACACACAGCCACATACATATGCACACATACACATACACACACGCACATACACCTCTCACATACACAAACACACACATACACATACATACACGTACACACATACACATATACACACATGCACACACGTACACACACCTCTCACATACACAATACTCACTCACACAAACACGCATACAACTACACACACAAGGGGCATAAATGACACACGCACGTGCACGCACGTTCGTAAGCAAACACATGCACACACACACACAGGAACGCACATATGCACAACATACACACACACACACGCACGTACGAAAACATACACAATACACACATACACGCACGCACAAAAAATATACACACACAAGCACACGGACACGCATACAGACACACATAAACACACACGCGCTTACACACACACGCACACGTACCTAACACTCACAATCCCACACACATCACAATCCCACACACACACGCACATCCACACACATACACATACACACGCACACACACCTCTCACCAACACAACACACTCACACAGACACGCATACAATCACACACACATGGGCATAAACAACACACGCACATACAGAAGCAAACGCACGCACACACACGTAGACAGCAACGCACATATACACAACATACACATACACACAAACACACACGCACGCACAAAAACATATACATACACATACGCGCCCGTACAAAATACACACACACACACACGCACACTTACCCAACACCTACAACCCTACACAAACACACACATACTCAAAAACTGCCTGCTGACCTTCCCCTCACCATTGTCCATAAGCACCCACTAACTATTCCTGCTACTAATTCCTTCCACTACGTCACACACACACATACACACTAACAGATAAACCACCAAACCACGCACACACACACACACACACACACACACACATACATACGCACACACACGTTCTGTTATTACACACACACTTGCAGACCCTCGCGCACGCACACATATTCACCTCCCTTTTTCACTCTCCTGTCTTAGAAAGAACTTTTCCTCCACCACCTCCTCTTCCGGTCCTTCTACAATGTAACCTCGTGGGTATCGGTGCCGATTTTTTCTTCCTCCGTTTTTCCATTCTTTGAACTTTCCGTCTTTCCGACGAAGGGCTCCGCCCGAAACGTCATACTCTCTCTCTCTCTTTCCTTTCCCGAGCGTCTAATAACACTCTCCGTATCACGTCCTCACTTTGTTGTTTTTTTGTTATTGTTTTTTGTCTTTTTTTGAACCTATACACACACACACACACACACACACACACACACACACACACACACACACACACACACACACACACACACATATATATACGTATATACATACATATATATACATATATATATATATATATATATATATATATATATATATATATATATATATATATATATATATATATATATATATATATATATATATATATATATATATATATATATATATATATATATATATATATGTATATATATATATATATAAATATATATATATATATATATATATATATATATATATATATATATATATATATGTTTATTTATGAGGGTAGAAATTGATATTAATCAATTTGAACCAGTGGTCTAGCATATTAAAATAATCCGAAGATTAAAATTATATTACATACAAAAATAAGAGGGATGACCAGCAAAAGTGGACTCCTATATGCTAGAAATAGATGCCGAATCATCTAACCACGAGAATATATATTTTTTTCGTGGTTAGATGATTCGGCAACTATTTCTAGCATATAGGAATCCACTTTTGCTGGTCATCCCTCTTATTTTTGTATGACCTTGCCCTAATTGCGGAGTCACTATCAGAACTAGAGGAGAAGTTTCAGGTGTGGAAGCAAGGTCTAGAATTGAAGGGCCTTAGAGTCAACCTAGCTAAAACCAAAATCCTAATAAGTAGGAAGGTAGATAAAACACAAACCCCTTCTCAGTATGTAGAAAAGGAGTAGGTAGTAACTCTATAAGATGTACCCGGTGCAAGCTATGGACACATAAGAGGTGCAGCAATATCAAAGGCAGATTAACTACGAAGTTAGTTTTTGTATGTGGCAGATGTTCAGATGCAATAAACACTGTAAACAAGCGGGAAACGGCTTCTGTCTCATTCCAGGGAGAAAAACTAGAGGTAGTCAATAGCTTCCGCTATCTGGGTGACCAAGTTAGTAGTGGGGGTGGTTGCGCTGAAAGTGTAGCTGCTAGAATAAGAATAGCCTGGGCAAGGTTTAGAGAGCACTTGCCCCTGCTGGGGACAAGGGGACTCTCACTCAGAGTAAAAGGCAGACTGTATGACGCATGCGTACGAACAGCCATGCTACATGGCAGTGAAACATGGGCTGTAACTGCTGAGGACATACGTAAGCTCGCAAGGAATGAAGCCACTATGCTCCGTTGGATGTGTAATGTCAATGTGAATACCCGTCAGAGTGTAAGTATCTTGAGAGAAAAGCTGAACATTAGAATCATCAGTTGTAGTGTGCAAGAGAGACGATTGCGCTGGTATGGACATGTGGTGAGAATGGATGAGGATAGCTGTGTGAAAAAGTGCCACACCCTAACAGTTGAGGGAACCCGTGGAAGAGGTAGGCCCAGGAAGACCTGGGATGAGGTGGTGAGGCAAGACCTTCGAACATTGGGTCTCACCGAGGCGATGACTACTGACCGAGACCTTTGGAAATGTACTGTGCGTGAGAAGACCCGGCAAGCCAAGTAAGATCGCCCCTGGACTGGCTCTTGTGCGGGTGGCACATGAGATGCACCATTTTGAGCGTGGCCGTTGCCAGTACCGCCTGACTGGCTCCCATAGGATTTTCGAGCGAGATCGTTGCCAGTACCCCTGGACTGGCTTGTGCGGGTGGCACATAAAAGACACCATTTCGAGCATGGCTGTTTTCGTGCAGGTGACACGTAAAAGCACCCACTACACTCTCTGAGTGGTTGGCGTTAGGAAGGGCATCCAGCTGTAGAAACTCTGCCAAATTAGATTGGAGCCTGGTGTTGCCATCCGGTTTCACCAGTCCTCAGTCAAATCGTCCAACCCATGCTAGCATGGAAAGCGGACGTCAAACGATGATGATGATGATGATGATATATATATATATATATATATATATATATATATATATATATATATATATATATATATATATATATATATATATATATACATGTATGTATGTATATATATATATATATATATATATATATATATATATATATATATATATATATATGCATATATATAGACATGTATACACGCACACACACACACGCACACACACACACACACACATATATACAGTATATATATGTATATATATATACATATATATATATACTCTCTACACAGGGGCAAACAATTCGCGAGAAAAAAATATAAATTCTCGAAATTTATTTTGCTAAGATATTATTAATTTTGTTATCATCTGGAATGATTATTTTAAAAAATGGTAATAACAGAATTAATAACATAGGCAATCACAGGCCCAAAAAAGGCATTAAATAGCTGAGGGATTAAAATTAAAAGTAATCAAAGGACATACTAAGTATGTCTGCCTGCTGGAAATAACAGTCAAAAGTCTTATTTAAATCGCCAAAAATACACTGATAACTACAGAAATCTACCGAAAGGAGATTAGGTTAATAAAATCTCTTAACATACATTTAAGTATAGGGACTCGTGTGGACTGGTTTCTGTACTGGCAAAATAAATACATTAATTAATTTAAATTACCTCAACGTCTTCAGCACGTATAACCAAGAAAAGTAAACCCCAACTACCTGTATTGAAATCTGCTCTACAACTGATTCATTTTGTACCGAAATAAAATTACAGTCACCAGTGAAAAATATACTCTCTATACATATATATATACATATACATACATACATACATATATATATATATATATATATATATATATATATATATATATATATATATATATATATATATATATATACTTACATATATATATATATATATATATATATATATATATATATATATATATATATATATATATATAAAACAAATAATAAATGAGTATATGCATATATACGTACAAGTATGTGCATACCTACATCTATCTGTATATGTAGGTGTATATCTGGGTACAGAACATTGCAAACAAAACGTAAACAAAAAATAATAATAACCAGAGTACAGAAAACACACAGGCCACATAGAGAATATTTTCCTTCATCAGCTGCCCCCATTCTAACACAGGCGTTTCGAAGAGTTAGGGCAGGACGCATCGTTAAAATGGCTCTTCCCACGGACCACAAATTAAATTTATACCATGGAGGAATGTAGTGGCGGACAGAAAACAAGACAGGAAAACAAACGGAAAAGAAAATGAGACAGGAAAACAAGACAGGAAAACATGTGTATATATATATATATACACATATATATATAGTTTTAGGGAAAATAACCAAGTTTCAAGAACTCATCGATGAAAATCCACTATCACATATAGAAAAATTAATAATTAAAAGCACAATAAATGAGTATAATATAAAACAAAGTAAATATCATAAGATAAAGATAGTAAAATGACTACACGTGTTTCATAACTAATTTTCAAATAAAAAGGAAATTTAAATCGATTAAAATTATCGAAAATAAATTCTATTCAAAAATACAGCTAATCGTCAGGTCGTAAATAGAACAATAATTATAATAAATAAATATATATATCAACTAACAATAAGTACCAAATGAATTTATATAAAATACTTATTTTATAAAGATAGAAAAATTATTAAAAATATCAAAATATCAAAATAATAAACATTCCATAATCATCCCTACATCCATTATAATATATGCTAACATGTATATTATATACAAAAACCAGCTTACATAAATTATTATCGTTTTAAATACTATTTAAACGAAGTTTAAGGTTAAAATAATAATAAAGATAAAATTAGTATATATTTAATCGGTATAATAGTTAAAGCTATACTATTTAAAACTAAAAACGTTTATTTAATTATCATTAAAAATCAATTGAATAATAGAAAAATACAAGAATACTTATTTCTACAAACGTAGAAATAAAAATAAAAATATGAATGAAAAAATTATGAATGAAAAAATTAAGAATGAAAAAAATTAAGAATAAAAGATTAAACTTTATATATACTAAGTTTTAATAAAAAAAACCTTTAACGATATTATAAACAATAAAGACTAATTGTTAATCAAATATTATTAATCAAAAATAATCGAAAATATATCAACACTATTCAAATCGAAGTCTTATATTATGGTGAAATGATACTCTAACTTCTAAATAATTTAGTGTTAAATAAGTTATCTATTAAAAATAATCTTTAAAAAAACCAAGTGAATAATATAAAAAACAAGAATACATATTATTTTCAAATAGTAGAAAATCGTTTAGCAAAGTAAAAACAGTACTTATCCATATTTTTCCGTATTTCAAACTAAAGCTAGTGGATTTTCATCGATGAGTTCTTGAAACTTGGTTATTTTCCTTTAACTATATATTTTTATATATATTATAATCTATAAAGCTCAATTTAATTTTAATTTTTTATAAATTGATTTTAATTGAGTTTTTACCTGTAATTTTGGATTTTGTCCCTAATATTATTATATACATATATATATATCCACACATATATATGTATATATACATATTTATGCTGCTAAAAACCCCTTCGGTCATGACTGACCATGGGATTGCACCTAGGAAGTTACCCTCCCAGGTACAAGTTCGGGCAAGGTTGTCTATGGAAGACCGGCAGTCGCCCATGCATACCGGCCTCCCCTCTCCACGCCACCAGTGTTATGCAAGGGAAAGGCAAAGGCCGATACAGCTTGGCACCTGTGACGTCGCAACTCATTTCTGCAGCTGAGTGAACTGGAGCAACGTGAAATAAAGTGTCTTACTCAAGAATACAACACGCAGCCCGGTCCGGAATTCAAACTCACAACCTCATGATCGTAAGCTCGATGGTCTAACCACTGAGCCATGCGCCTTCACACATATGTATGTACATGTACATATATATATGACTGGGGCAAACTAGTCGGTATACAGAACTTACACGGTATTACCTGTATCCTCTTGGGTTTGGTTAAATCCAATACCCTCCTCAACCTTAACGGTTCGGCTAAAGAGACCGATAGAATAAGTACTAGGCTAACAAAGAATAAGTCCTGGGGTCGATTTGCTCGACTAAAGGCGGTGCTCCAGCATGGCCGCAGTCAAATGACTGAAACAAGTAAAAGAGTAAAAGAGTAATATATATATATATATATATATATATATAAAATATATAGTTTTAGGGAAAATAACCAATTTTCAAGAACTCATCGATGAAAATCCACTATCACATGTAGAAAAATTAATAATTAAAAGCACAATAAATGAGGATAATATAAAGTAAAGTAAATATCATAAGATAAATATAATATTTATATTATTATATTTATATTATATTATATTATATTATATATATTATATTTATCTTATGATATTTACTTTACTTTATATTATACTCATTTATTGTGCTTTTAATTATTAATTTTTCTATATGTGATAGTGGATTTTCATCGATGAGTTCTTGAAAATTGGTTATTTTTCCTAAAACTATATATTTTATATATACTTTATCTATAAGGGTCAATTTAATTTTAATTTTTTATAAATTGATTTTAATTGAGTCTTTTACCTGTAATTTTGGATTTTGTCCCTAATATTATTATATATATATATATATATATATATATATATATATATATATATATATATATATATATATATATATATATATATATATATATATATATACATACATACATATAGATATATATATAAATAATATATATATATATGCATATATACATACGTATATGTATAGCTATATGCATATGTGGGTACGAGATGTCACAAAACATGTACAACAAAAAATACAAAGTACGAGTACATGGAATATGAACTATTTTTGCGCACAGTGAAAGACACGAATGGAAAACAAGACAAACAACACAAAGAATGACCCTTCATCAGTTGTTGGCTGTTTTTCTAGTCTCGTATTTCAAGCATTTAACAACAATATACACTTTTGATAAAACAGTTGCTCCCGCAAAACAAATTAAATAAAATTTGGGATTTTGCAGAGAGTCAAAATTGGTAGCACAAACAGAACAGTGAAAACGAACAGGAAGGGCTGCTAAGCCTAAACGAGGTTGTGGTGGCGAACGAGTAAATCAAACTTGGACAGGAGACAGACAAGAACACGTCTTCCTTGATCCAGCTACAACGGAAAGAAAGAAACAAACAAACAAAAGTTAGGAGAAGAAAGATGGCTGATGTTCCCGTGGGAGCCACGTGAGCAAGAGAGGCAGAGTGAGGGAGAGAGAGTGAGAGACAGAGAACTGTGAAGGGGAGAGGGAAAAATTGGAGATAGGATAAGTGAGAAATAAAACAAGAGGGGGAGAAAGGGAGGTAGAGGAATAAGAAAAAAAAACGAAAGAGTAATAGGATAGAATAATGGGAGAAGAGGAGGTAAAAGAATAAGAGAAAGAGAGAACAATGAAAGAGTAAAAAGATAGAGTGCGCACCAGAATTATTGAGATAAAATTTACTTGGAAGAAGATGCGTGGCTTTCAATCATATAATAATATAAATACTATATATATGCATATATACATATACATATATACATATGTATGTATATATATATATATATATATATATATATATATATATATATATATATATATATATATATATATATATATATATATATATATATATATATACAAGAATAAGGGCAGGGAATCGTCAATTAATAATAGAATTAATAATTAACAATTTTGCCAAGTAGTTCAGTATGAAAAAACCTTTATCGGTAAAACCATTTATCATCATAAATATATAGGGATTAGCATTGAGTTGCTTCTCCAACATACTGAAAATTTAGAAATAGCAGTCAAAGAACTACTGATTCTAAACTACAAATTTTTCTCTAAACGGATGGCGATATTTATGGCACACATAGAACAAAAAACCGGAGGGAAAAGCATAAACAAAACAAGTCTTTAGTTAATCGGATACGATTGTTTCATGGTTAAGAGAATGAAAATTTCTCTATTCCAAATCTTCAGTCCGATATTCTGATAAATTTGAAAGTGTCTTTAAAAAAATTCACGGTAATTTTTGGCCATGCGACACCAAAAATCAACGATAAGAAAGGCACTTACGAATTCATCGGCTAGTGAGTTCAGGCATCTCACCTCAAAGAAATCTATTCCATGTGCGTCACAAATAGTCCCGTATGAAAAAAAAGTCCCGTGTGGAGGGATTACGGTTTAACCATCTAACTTAGAGGTATCAAATATAAAATATACAAGAATAAGGGCAGGGAATCGTCAATTAATAATAGAATTAATAATTAACAATTTTGCCAAGTAGTTCAGTATGAAAAAACCTTTATCGGTAAAACCATTTATCATCATAAATATACAGAGATTAGCATTGAGACACTTTCAAATTTATCAGAATATCGGACTGAAGATTTGGAATAGAGCAATTTTCATTCTCTTAACCATGAAACGATCGTATCCGATTAACTAAAGACTTGTTTTGTTTATGCTTTTCCCTCCGGTTTTTTGTTCTATGTGTGCCATAAATATCGCCATCCGTTTAGAGAAAAATTTGTAGTTTAGAATCAGTAGTTCTTTGACTGCTATTTCTAAATTTTCAGTATGTTGGAGAAGCAACTCAATGCTAATCCCTGTATATTTATGATTATATATATATATATATATATATATATATATATATATATATATATATATATATATATATATATATATATATATATATATATGTACACATATATATACATGCACACACACACACACACACACACACATGCAGAAATATATATATATATCATCATCGTCGTCGTCGTCGTCGGTTAACGTCCACCTTCCATGCTGGAAAGGATTTGACAGTTTGACTGAGGGCTGGCAAGCCTGAAGGCTGCCCCAGCCTTCAATCCTATCGGGCAAAGTTTCCACAGCTGCATGCCTTTCCTAACGCCAACCACTCCGAGAGTGTAGTGGATGCTTTTAATGTGCCACTGTCACAAGGGCCAATCAGGTGGTACTGGCATCGACCACACTCGAATGGTGCTTTTTACGCGCCACCGGCATGGGAGCCAGTGAGGCAGCACTGGTAATGACCATCCTTGAATGATGCTTTTTACGTGCCACTGGCACTTAGGTGGTTTGTTATTGGCCATGACAATGATTTCACTTGCCACAACAGGTCTTTGCAAGCGCAGTTTATTGCCCAATGATTGAAGGGTACTCTTAAATGAACTGGTTATGCTGCACTGGCATAGGCCACGGTTACGGTCTCACTTGGCTTGCCGGGTCTTCTCAGGCACAATGTGTCTCCAAAGGTCTCGGTCACTTGTCACCACCTCCGTGAGGCCCAACGTTCAAAGGTCATGCTTCACCACCTCATCCCAGGTTTTCGTGGGTCTACCTCTTCCACAGGTTCCCTCTACTGCTAGGGTGTGACACATTTTCACACAGCTGTCCTTATCCATATGCAACACATGACCATACCAGCGCAGTCGTCTCTCTTGCACACCAAATCTGATGCTTCTTAAGTCCAACTTTTCTCTCAGGATGCTTACACTCTGTCGTGTATGTACACTGACATTACACATCCATCGGAGCATACTGGCTTCATTCCTTGCAAGCTTATTCATGTCCTCAGCAGTCATGGCCCATGTGTCACTTCCATGTAGCATGGCTGTTCACACACGTGTCATATAGTCTACCTTTCACTCTGAGCAAGAGGCCCTTTGTCACCAGCAGAGGTAGGAGCTTTCTGAACTTTACCCAGGCTATTCTTATTCTTGCAGCTATATTCTCAGAGCCTGCACCCCCAACTATTGACTTGGTCACCTAAGTAACAGAAGCTGCTTGTAGTTTTACCCCCTGGAATGTGACGGAAGTTGTTTTCTGCACATTTTCAGTGTTTATTGCACCTGAGCATTTGCCACACACAAAACTATCTTCCCAGTTAGCCTTCCTTTGATACTGCTGCACCTCTTATGTGTCCAGAGCTTACACCAGGTTTCTACCTATACCTTTTCTACAGATCAAGCAGGGCCTGAAGGAATTTGTGGTTTGTTTGCCCTCCTACTTATTAAGACTTTGGTTTTTGCCAGATTGACTCTAAGGCCCTTCGATTCTGGACCTTTCTTCCATACCTGAAACTTCTCCTCCAGTTCTGATAGTGACTCAGCTATTAGAACCAGGTAATCAGCATAGAGAAGCTCCTAGGGGCATCCTGTCTTGAAATCCTCTATTATTGCCCGGAGGACTATGATGAATAAGAGGGGGCTGAGGACTGATCTTTGGTGGACCCCTACCCCTACCCGAAATTCTTCACTGTACTCATAGCCAACCCTCACTGTACTGACAGTATCCCTGTACATGGCTTGTACACTGCTTACTAACCATTCATCTATCCCTAGTTTCCGCATTGACCACCTGATAAGGGATTGGAGAACCCCATCAAAGGCTTTCTCCGTATCAACAAAAGCCAGGTACAGAGGTTTATCCTTGGCTAGGTATTTCTCCTGCAGCTGTCTTACCAGAAATATAGCATCAGTGGTGCTTTTCCCTGGCACGAACCCAAACTGCATCTTGTCTAGACTGATTCTCTCCCTAATTAGTTGGGCTATGACCCTCTCTGTGACTTTCATTACCTGATCCAATAACTTGATACCTCAGCAATTATTTGTATCTAATGCATCACCTTTACCTTTGTAGCAGTTGACTATGGTGCTGCTACACCAGTCATTGGGTATGACTCCTCTATGTATCACCTGATTGACTCTATGGGTGACTAGACTATAGCCGACACTGCCAGATATTTTAAACCTCTCTGTGGTGATTCGTGATGGGCCGGGGGCTTTCCCTGTCATCATGCTCTTAATTGCTTTATCTACCATGGTACTGTCAATTCAGATAGCTGGTCCCTCTGTTGGGTCGACATTCGGCAGACTCTCTTTCTCCCATTCATTCTTTTTGTGGTGTTATGAGCCAGGCTGTGTTGTAGAGAAGGATCGGAAGTGAGGGAGTAGATATATCCTGTAGGAAGTGGGGCCTGTGGATCCCACCGGAAGTGCTGCGGTGGACATGAAGCATTCAGTGAAGCATGAGGGTCAGCTGGTGGTGAACAGCACATCAGAACGGATGTTTGAGACGGTACAGCGACAGATAGCACACGTGGACGTGGAGTGAACCTTGGAGATTGAGACAGCATGTGGATGTTGAAAGTGACCCTTTTTCCAGACCGACAGGTAAGACTACTGTACTTCTCTCTTCGCTTTTGTCTTTTTTCTTCCTTTACATCACAAGCTATTTGGGCTCAAACAAGAAAAAAAAATGATGGGTTGTTAAGGCCATTTTATGGCGAGGGAGATGTGACGGCTTGGGTGCCAAAAATTAAGTTGGTGGCAAGACTCCAAGGTATAGCTGATTTAGCGAGTTTTATATCATTGTACCTCGATGGATCGGCGTTGGCGCTGTACCTGGAAATGGAAGAGAAGGACCAGCTGAGTGCAGAAAAAATAGAATGCTAGCTGATGGAGGCTTTCACAGAAGGGCCATTTATGGCATATGGTTGACTAGGGAAAGCAAAGTGGATGGGCAAACAAGTCGATGTGTTTGCCAATGAAATCAGGAGATTAGCTAGACTCGTGGGATATAGCGATAGCGCTTTAGAACAAACTGTAAAATTAGCCTTTGTGACAGGATTTCCTGACCACATGTCAGTCGAGCTGCAGAAGCTGCCGAACATTCACTCTATGGCAATGGGAGAGGTAATATCTCAGGCCAGAGCCATCATCTCATGCTGCAGGACAACACCTTTGGCAGTGACTGCAACACCAAGAAGGGGTCGAACAAAGAGCAGTGGAGAGGGGTCAAACAATGAATGTGTGTGTTTTCGGTGCCAAGGTTCGCACATGGCGAGGGGCTGCAGGGAATCCAGGCCTGGAGTGATAGGCCACATCACTAGTGAATGCATGCAGGGACACGGTCCAAAGGAGACTACTGCACCGGTAGTTGTCCCATGAAAGGAATAGAGACATGTTTACAGTCGTTGGCAGTAGTAGATGTCGTGGTGAATGGAAAGGTGTCACGAGCCCTTGTGGACATGGGCTGCTCAACAACCCTAATGATTCCAGAAATGGTGGAAGAATGGAGTGGAGTGAGTAGTGTAAGGGATGTTGATGGTATGGAAATTGAATGCAGAGGAAGTAGTGATGTGGAAATGGTAGTACAAGGAACAAGATTGAGGTTGCAGGCCATTGTAATTGATTGTGTAGTGGACGGGATGGATGTCATGATGGGGATGGATGTCATTGTCCGCTTGGGAGGTGTTATGGTCAATGAAGCTAGTGTAACGTTCAGTGATGTGGGGGCGCTATGCGTTGAGTTCATGACAGGAGAGTGAGTTCCTGACAGGAGAGTGGTGAGAGCTGCGTAGAAAAATATGCTGCACACACCATCACAGACAAAGATTTTGAGCTGTGTTCGATGGCCGGCAGTGTACATTGGAATGGCACACTGGAAGGGAGATCCTCCGACATTGAAGAACGTGGTAGGCTGCTATTAGCATAACCTGAAAGGGGATGCCAGAAGCGAGTTCGAAGGAGAGGTGGACCGGTGGATCAAGGAAGGTATTCTGATTCCTTGGAAGGAGGAAGTGAAGACTGGAGTGCTATCGCTGATGGCAGTGGTGCAGCTAACGAAACAAAGTCAGGCCAGTATTGGATTTCCGGGAGCTGAACGACCACGTATTGTGCCATATGAAGTCGGCATACCTGCAGCTGCATGTGGCTGAGAGACTGTGGAAATATCAGCTGGTAAGGTATAAGAGATGGATGTACGGCCTGACCAGGTTGGGATTCGGGCTGAATTCAGCACTGAAGATTATGACAACAATTCTAAAGACCATCCTGGGAAAGACCAACAAAGTGAAAAGAGCCACCAATTCCTATATCGATGACATCCTGGTGGATGAGAGCATAGTGTTGCCAAAGGAGGTCATAAGCCACCTGAAGAGTTTTGGGCTAACTGCCAAACCACTGGTGGCAATGGAAGGAGGAGCTACCCTGGGACTCAAGCTACGGAGAGGCAAGGCTGGCGTGTTAGTGTTTTGGAGAGGGAATGAAATCCCAGAACTGGGCTCAAAGACGAGTAGGCGAGAACTGTTTTCTGTGTGTGGGAAGCTACTGGGACACTACCCGATTGCAGGATGACACCGGACAGCATGCAGCTTCATCGAGAGGCGAGCTGAGGGAGTGAGGTGGAGTGATAATGTAGGCAAGAAGACAACCGCCATGATGCAAGAAGTCTTGGAGAGGGTAACTGCAGTGGACCCAGTAAGAGGGAACTGGTATATGCCCAAATTGAAGAAGGGGATCATGTGGTGTGATGCCAGCAGTATGGCGACAAGAGTTGTCCTGGAAATTGGAGATGTTGTGGTGGAGGATGCGGCCTGGCTCAGGAAGAAGGATGACTGCAACTACGTCAACGTGGCAGAGCTGGATGCCATGCTGAAAGGGCTGAACCTGGGCCTGAGGTGGGGGCTGTGTACCATCAAGATCCGGACAGATTCAGCCACTGTACTTAGGTGGGTGGGATCAGTGATCACAGGCAAGCAGAGAGTGTGAACCAAAGGGCGTGCAGAGATGTTGATAAAACGCTGTCTGGGAATTCTGGGCGAGCTAGCTGCTGAGTTTGACCTGAGGCTGAGTGTGGTTTTTATGCCCTCAGAGAGGAACAGAATGGACGTCCTGACCAGAGTAAAGAAAGCCTGGTTGCAGGTGCCAGAGAATCTTGAGCAAGATGTGTTGACTGAGTGACTCGGAGCTGAGGAGATTGTATACTATGCATCACATGGGGTTGGACAGGACCCTGTTCCTAGCCAGGAAAGTTGACTCTGACATTACCAGGCAGAGTGTGCAAAGAGTAGTTGGGAGCTGTGACAGGTGCCAGTCCATTGACCCTGCTCTGGGTGTGCATGAGGCAGGAAGTACTCCAGTGGAACACAACTGGAAATGACTGGTAGTGGACATGATGCACTACTGGCAGGGGACATACCTCTCGATGGTCGACTGTGGACCAGGGTGGTTGGCCATATGGAGGGAGATGAAGATGGGGACTGGGGAGGAAATCGCAAGAATACTGAATGAGCTATTCCTAGAATGAGGCCCTGTGGAAGAGCTGCTTGTGGACAATGGCACTGCATTTTGCTTGGAGGTGCTGGGGGAAATGCTTGACAAGTGGCATGTCAGTCGTTTCTTCAGGGCAGCATACTGGCCAAGTGGCAATGGGGTTGTGGAAAGGCATCATCGTACCATCAAGACCATAGCAGAGAGAGGCCCATCTCACTGGTCGAGGTTGTTTTTTGGTATAGTATGTCGCCCAGGATGGGACAGGCTGAGGAGTCAGTACCACACAGGGCAATATTCAAGTACGAGTGGAGGTATCCATGTACTGCATTGCCACAACCCACAGAAGAGAAGGAGCATGCCTTTGTGCAGGTCGAAGAAGTCTGGGTTAAGCCCCCAAATGCATGGTGCACATCACAGTGGGAAAAGGAGACAATAACCTCTGTGAATTCGAGGAATAACGTATCCGTAGATGGCATGCCACGACATGTTTTGGATGTGTGCAGGGTCATCACTGCAATGGAGGATGGAGCCAACAGTAATGGACAAGAGGACGAAGCTGGCAGGAACATGCCAGGAACTGAGGCCAGTCCTGAAGTACCATGGCGGTCACAGAGGGAGACAAGTTAAGGTGTGTGGTCAGGGTTGAGAAGAGGGCGTGGGCAAGTTGGTTGAATGATCTTCAGATCAAGGGGGGCATGTGGTGTTATGAGCCAGGCTGTGTTGTAGGGAAGGATCGGAAGTAAGGGAGTAGGCATGTCCTGTCGGAAGTGGTGTCTGTGGATCCTACAAGAAGTGCCGCAGTGGACATGTGGCATTCAGTGAAGCATGTGGGTCAGTTGGCAGTGAACAGCACATCAGAGTGGATGTGTGAGACTCTACAGCAACAGATAGCGCTTGTGGACTTGGAGTGAACCTTGGAGATCAAGACAGCACGTGGATGTTGAAAGTGACCCTTTTTCCGGCTACTGTAATTCTCTCTTTGCTTGTGTCTTTTTTCTTCCTTTACATCACATTTTTCATTTAGTAACCTTTCATAGTGATGTCTCCAAGTCTCTCTCCTTGCAGCCTCATTAAATGCAAGTGAGCCATCATCCATGCAGACACATTTCTCTCCTATAACATCACGATTCTCTCTCACACACTGTCTTGCAACACGAAACACTTCAAGTCTTTGGTCCTCCTGATGCAGAACATTGGCAAATTTTTTCTCATCTTCTTCCCCTCTGGCTAAATAAACCTGTCTCCTAGCTTCCATTCTGGCAGTCTGATACAAAATCCCTGCTACCACTGTTCTTCCAGTCCTTCCATGCCTGTTTCTTTTGTCTAATAGCCCTGTCAACAACATTGTTCCACCACCATGTTATCTTGAGTCGAGAGGGAACATTGCACCACCCACAGATCTAGTCAGTAGTCCTCAACAGGTTATCCCATAGAAACCTCTTGTTGTCTTCCACATCATGTGATGCCATATCCCCCTCTATCTCATCAAAAGCTTTGAGTAATACGTCTCTAAATCTCTGTCCATTCACAGGATCCTTAAGCTTCCAAACCCTTCTTCTCCATGCTGGTCATCTTCTGGGCATCCATTTAGCCCTGATCCTGAAATCACTAACGACTAATCTATGTTGTGGGGTGCATTCTTCTCTTGAGAAAGTTTTGGCATTTATAAGTAGCCATCTTTCCTGTTTCCTGGTGAGGATGTAGTCAATTTGACTAGTGTATCCACCAAATTGGTTGGTGACTAGGTGACTGGCAGGTTTCCTGAAGTTAGTATTACAAAGCATAACATCATTTACCTTGCAGAACTCCAGCAGCCTGGTTCCCACCTCATTGTGGGAACCAAAACCATAGCCTTCATGTATGTCATGGAAGACCCCTGCATATTGTTCAACATGCCCATTGAAGTCACCAGTCACAAAGAGAAGATCCTTGTCATTCATCGATGAGGTAGTCTGCAAGAGGGTGTCATAAAATTGGTCTTTCTGTTCATCATGTAGCCCCGGCTGAGAGGCATAGGCCAAGATAATGGTTGTTAACCCATGATGTAGTATTAATCTAATCTTAAGTATTCTGTCACAGACTCTGACTACCTTGATTACCTAATCAACCCATTTCTCTGCAAGAAGTATACCCATGCCCCCAACCCCGTCAGTGTTCCCTGCCCAGAAAATCTTATACCTATGTTCTTTGCCTGTGTGGAACCTGGCAGAACTTCCTCTCCACTTGACTTCTTGGATGCAGTACAAATCTATACATCTCCGTTCAAGCATCTTAATCTCACCAGACCTAACTTTCAGTGTGCCAACATTAAGTGTGCCAACTCTGAGGGTGTGGGAGATGTGGGCCCATAGGACCCTGGGATGGGAGACAGCAGTGCCATATACCTGAAAAGAAAGCTTGCATTTGGCAGAACTCATAAACATACAATAGCCTTCAACTTGCATTCACTACACCATCTTTTTATGCACTATATAATCACTACATTACATAGGAGATAAACCCTAAGTAGGGATGGGGGAACATGAAGCCTTTGGAGCTGTTTATGGAAGAGACATCCGATAGAGGTCAGAGGATAGAGACTTCTGGTACAGGTGGTGGGGCTGGGAAGGGTGGGTGCACCGCAAAACAGCAAAAACTCAGACTGCTGGTGTGAGACGATAATAATAAGATAGAATTGAGCATTTGAATTCTTAACTAGAGCTATAACCAAGAGTTATCGGTTAGCCAAACTGTGACAAAATTAGATAAATGAATGAATAAGTGACAATAATAAATGAGCGTGAAAAAGAGGTGGAAAGAGGATTGAGCGAAGGGCTCTTAAGTTTTATTTTTCTCTAAACATACAGCGTAGAAGTCAAAACTATGTTTACATGGATAGATAGTGAAATAGATAGAATAATGAACAGAACTAATAAGGTAATTATGATTTGCGCTGAAAAAAGAGATTTAGATGTACTAGGTTGAAAAACAAGGTTGCTTATCTGAATAAATATATATATATATAAAGATGATAATGTGTGTCTGTCTGTGTGTCTGTTTGTCTGTCTGTGTGAATCCCTAAAACTTGAGAACTAAACAACCAATTTCATTCAAATTTTACACATGCCTTACTTAGGGTCCATGTAGTGTTTTAGGCCCCCAAATTTTTAACTTCTTGCCTAGTGCGAGCCCAGTGCAATATCACATCTCCTCCACTATTGCAATATTACGTGTCAAAAGTGGAACAATAACATCTCTCTATTGTAATGCCAGATATTTTCACTTTAATAGTTTCACTTTAATACTGAAACTATTAAAGTGAAACTATTATCTCACATATGTACAGGCATACATACATATATACATACTTACAAATATATAATATATATATGTTATGTATATATATATATATATATATATATATATATATATATATATATATATATATATGTATACATTTGCACAAATGTATATATATACATCATCATCATCATCGTCGTTTAACGTCCGCTTTCCATGCTAGCATGGGTTGGACGATTTGACTGAGGACTGGTGAAACCAGATGGCTACACCAGGCTCCAATCTGACTTGGCAGAGTTTCTACGGCTGGATGCCCTTCCTAACGCCAACCACTCAGAGCGTGTAGTGAGTGCTTTTATGTGTCACCCGCACGAAGGCCAGTCAGGCGTACTGGTAATGGCCATGCTCAAGATGGTGTATTTTATGTGCCACCTGCACAAGAGCCAGTCCAGGGGCACTGGCAACGATCTCGCTTGAAAATCCTACGAAAGCCAGTCAGGCGGTACTGGCAACGGCCACGCTCAAAATGTTGCATTTTATGTGCCACCCACACAAGAGCCAGTCCAGGGGCACTGGCAACGATCTCGCTCAAAAGTCCTTAGACATGCCATGGGCACAAGTGCCAGAAAGGCGATGCTGGGCACAGGTGCCATCACAAATTCGCTTTCGCTTGCCCCAATAAGTCTTCGCAAGCTGAGTTTCGTGTCCAATTTAACTCGATTTTGATTTCACTTGCCTCAACAGGTCTTCGCAAGTGGAGTTTAGTGTCCAATTTAACTCGATTTCGATTTCACTTGCCTCAACAGGTCTTCACAAGTGGAGTTTAGTGTCCAATTTAACTTGATTTCGATTTCACTTGCCTCAACATGTCTTCACAAGTGGAGTTTAGTGTCTAATGAAGGAAGGTATGCCTAAGTGGACTGGCTGAGGCCTTAGATTTAGATCTCACTTGGCTTGCTGGGTTTTCTCACCCACAGCATTTGGCAGAATATCTATAGCTGGATGCCCTTCCTAAACTCCAACCACTCAGAGAGTATAGTGGGTGCTTTTACATGCCATCGGCATGAAGGCCAGTCAGGCGGTACTGGCAACGGCCACGCTCAAAATGGTGTATTTTATGTGTCACCCGCACAAGAGCCAGTCTAGGGGCACTGGCAATGATCTCGCTCGAAAGTCCTTACACATGCCGCGGGCACAAGTGCCAGAAAGACGATGCTGGGCACAGGTGCCATCACGATTTCAATTTCGCTTGCCCCAATAAATCTTCGCAAACTGAGTTTTGTGTCCCAATGAAGGAGACGACGGTGGCATGGGTGCCAGTCGTCGAATTTAACTCGATTTCGATTTCACTTGCCTCAACAGGTCTTCGCAAGTGGAGTTTAGTATCTAATTTAACTCAATTTATACATGTATACATATAGAGAGAGATGTATATATATACATGTATGTATATATAGATGTATATGTATACATGTGTATGTATAGCTGTATATGTATAGATGTATATGTAGAGATGTATAGATATAGATGTATATGTAAACATGTATATATGTAGATGTATATATATAGATGTACATGTAATATGTACACATATATATACACATATATACATGCATACATATATACACTCATGCACACATACACACACACACATACACACACACACACATACATAGGTGCAAATGTGACTGTGTGGTAAGAAACTTGGTTCCAAAACACATGATCTTGGGTTCAGTCCCACTGTGTAATGACTTGGCATGTGTCTTCTGCTATAGCCTCACACCAACCAAAGCCTTATGAGTGGATTTTGTTGACAGAAACTGAAAGAAATCAATTGTATATATATATATGTATGTATATATGTAAGTGTATGTGTGTGCCTTTGTCTCTGTGTTTCTCCCTCATCACTGCTTCACAACTGCTGTTCGTTTATTTACATCCCCATAACTTACTGGTTTGACAAGAAGAAACTGATAGAATAAGTACCAGGCTTATCAAAATAGAAAAAAGCACTAGGCAGTGTCTCATATTTTTCTTTGCCCACTCAGTTGTATCTATCAATCTATCTGTGTATGTGTATATATATATATATATATATATATATATATATATATATATATCAAGAGAGACGATTGCGCTGGTATGGACATGTGGTGAGAATGGAGGAGGATAGCTGCGTGAAAAAGTGCCACACCCTAACAGTTGAGGGAACCCGTGGAAGAGGTAGGCCCAGGAAGACCTGGGCTGAGGTGGTGAGGCAAGACCTTCGTACATTGGGCCTCACCGAGGCGATGACTACGGACCGAGACCTTTGGAAATGGGCTGTGCGTGAGAAGACCCGGCAAGCCAAGTAAGATCGTTGCCAGTGCCCCTGGACTGGTTCTTGTGCGGGTGGCACATGAGATGCACCATTTTGAGCGTGGCCGTTGCCAGTACTGCCTGACTGGCTCCTGTAGGATTTTCGAGCGAGATCGTTGCCAGTGCCCCTGGACTGGCTTGTGCGGGTGGCACATAAAAGACACCATTTCGAGCGTGGCCGTTTTCGTGCGGGTGACACGTAAAAGCACCCACTACACTCTCTGAGTAGTTGGCGTTAGGAAGGGCATCCAGCTGTAGAAACTCTGCCAAATCAGACTGGAGCCTGGTGTTGCCATCCGGTTTCACCAGTCCTCAGTCAAATCGTCCAACCCATGCTAGCATGGAAAGCGGACGTTAAACGATGATGATGATGATGATGATGATATATATATATATAATACACACATACATATACATGTATGTATATGTGTATATTCATATCTATTATATAAAAGTCAATGTTTTTATGTGTGTTCGTCTGTTACTTATACATTCGAAAACTATTGCATCGATCCTAATGAAATTTGGAACACAAAATCCAACCCTAGGGAGAAGGGTAATGCTGTGTGTTTCATACAATTTCATGAACCATAATTACTGAATGGATCCTTATGATATTTGGAACTTAGATTCGATGCATAAGGGCAAGTATAATGCAGTATGTTTGTTTTGAATTTGAGATGGCTTAAAGGGGGCAGAACCCCCATGAAAATTCATAAATTTTCGATGTTGATGAAATTTCAACCATGGGTAATTGACACACATCAAGATGTATTCTCAAACTTTCCACTTCTCGTGAGAATTCTAAGACCCCCTAATGGGGCCTTAATTCCCAAATTTTTGTCATTTTTTTATGATCCAAAACTATGTCAAAAGTACTGAATGGATCTTTACGAAATTTAGTAATTATATTCTATGCATAAGGACCATAATCCCCATGAAAATTCATATATTTTTGCTTTTGATGAAATTTGAACCATAGATATTAGACACAAATGAAGTAATATTTCTAAAATTTCATCTTCTTAGAAGTTAGAAAGACCTCTTCATGGTGACTTAACACCTATAATTTAGTCATTTTATCTAAGCAAAGATGAATACAGTTGTACTCTTTGAAGCTGTAGGGTCACCCAAGCACAAAAGATGAGCGTTATTTGTAATTCAATGGTACAACTGTCTGATGAACGGGGACGTGAAACTTTGAGTAACAGCTTTTTGTTATATTTCTGCTGCTTTTAAATAAAGTATATATATATATATATATATATATATATATATATATATATATATATATATATATATATATATATTTATATATATATATATATATAAATTCAATAATAGGATGAATTCTTTTACAAGAATTTATCAAGTAGCTAGCGTGGAAAAAACCTCACAAGGGAAAAAAATCCATCATTTATTCCCAAAATATATTTATTTATATAAGGGTATTACTATACAAGAATGCCTCACGCTATGAGGGACTCTAAGGTCAGACTACCATAAAAAACATCATAAAAACACTACCATAAAAAACATGTGTTTTATTATGGTAGCCTGACCTTAGAGTCCCTCATAGCGTGAGGCATTCTTGTATAGTAATGCCCTTATATAAATAATTAATATATATATGTATATATATATATATATATATATATATATATACACACACATGCATATGCATGTATATATATATATGAGATAATAGTTTCAGTATTAAACTGAATGTATCTCACATTACAATAGAGATGTTATTGTTTCACTTTTGACACATAATACTGAAATAGTATAAAAGATAAGTAATTGCTCTGGGCTTGCATTAAGCAAGAAGTTGAAAATTGTTTTGGCTCATGACACTGCATGGACTCTAAGTAATGCATGTGTAAAATTTGAATGAGATTGGTTTGGTAGTTCTTGAGTTTTAGTGATGCACACATACAGACACACATTCTCAATTTCATATATACAGATGAACAAAACAAGATGTTTTCCTTCACAGTGTAGCTACCAAACTGGGGTCTTGTCAAAATTTATTCTGATTTAAAAAGAGAAAGAGAGCATGCATACATACATACGGACAGATGGAAATACATGTGTGCATACATACCAACACATAGACATACAGGCACTGTGATTTAGAACAGGGAAACTAGGTACAATAGTGAAAATCAGTTTCCCAGTAGATGTCAACATAAAGCTAAAGATTAGCAAAAAAGAAAACACTTGCACTGAACTACTGAGAAATTCATGGCTACTCCACAGGGATTACAAGTTCAGATTTATACCTGTAATTATTGGATCTCTAGAATGTGTAACAATCTGTCTCAGCATTCATCTTGAGAAATTAGGATTGTCAAAACCAGAAAGTAGAGAGGTAATTAAATTACAGATCCAATACATCAATGGAACAGTTAAAATATGTAAAACCTTCCAAAAGTTTAGCATATAATTTACATATAAACGTGTCTAGACATGCAACTATATGTATGAATACATATACATAAAACAAAACATGTAGATCTACACATGTGCTGACACCAAATGCTTGCATATCTATATACATACATGCACATCTATCCTGTTGATGTTGAAATTTTAATGAAGGAGGAACCCATGATCTAAGTCAGTGGTTGCCAACTCTTTTATTTAAACGAGTTTTCCTGCGGACACTTTTTAATATGCTTATCCTTATGTATGTTGTGTGTGTGTGTGTGTGTGTGTGAGTGTGTGTGTGTATATACATACATACATATACAAAAGGTATATACTATCCCTTAATAATCAACTCACTTTATCTAATACTATAACAGTAAGAATAAAATACATATTTATTTTTGTAGTTAATATACTTATTAATTGATTTATCTCCATTTTCTTGAATAAATATAAACTTTGGTTTATCTAATTACCTATTCTTTCTCCATTAGAGAGAGAGAGAGAGAGAGAAAGAGAGAGAGAGAGAAAGAGAGAGAGAGAGAAAGAGAGAGAGAGAGAAAGAGAGAGAGAGAGAGAGAGAGAGAAAGTGCTAGAAGTAAAACTAAAAACATACACTAATGCGGGCGCGCACCCCCTTACTTTTAGTGATATTTAATTGAAAGGAGAGGTGCGATTCTAAATAATTTCTGTCAACTTTCGGATGTTTTAAATTATATATAAAATAAATTGAATTTCACAGAAATTTTGATTTTCAGAAAGGTTACGTATCATTATTGTTCGAAAAAATTGTTTATGAATTTTATTTTGTTTGAATCTTATGAGAGAAGTGTATGTTTCGGAAGGCTGATACTATGGCTTATGAATATGACGTCAACGCCAATCAGCGCGCAATTCTCCCAGAAAGCGCGGAATACAGTCTCCGCCATGATACTAGTTTTCATCTCTGCTTATGTTTATTTCAAGTGATTATTATCGGCATGAAGTAAATAGTGAATCGTTACGTGTGTCTTGTTATGGAAATACAATTCGTTAATTATATGATCAATCGTAATGAGTGAGCCTCATAAGATTGGGTGAGTTTTGTAAATTATTTTCGTCTATTTGTTTTCGATTGAAAGATGGTTTTCAGATATAACAAACATGTTCATAATTCTTCTTAATCTATTTATTATATAAAGAAACGTTTTCATATTTCAATTATTTGTTGGAATATATGAAGCTGGTTTTTATGTTGAATAAATATGTCTCTTAAGTACATCTTAAAGGAAGAACATAGTAGGTATGCTACCTTGTAGAAAGAACATAGTGGATATGTTACCTTATAGAAAGAACATACGTCTTTAATTTTGATTTGCAGTGTGAAATTTATGAACTGGGTTTGTTGAATGGTTTGTGAATTTACGTAAAATATTATGCATGAAATTTGCTTTGTTTGTATAACTTTATACTTTATTATGTGATCTACTTTGTTGAAATGTAATACCTGTTTAAAGGTATCAGTAGTTTTCACAAAATGTGTCCATCAAAATTTTTTTCATTGTTCTTTTGATAATCTAAAATTTGTTTTCGATTTACCAAAATGTGTTTTGAGGCTTCAATATCGTAATTTAATAGCATTTTTTAACGTTTTTCTGGCGTTTGTTGATATATCTGGCGTTTGCTATAAGTAATTTAAAATGCGAATTGAAGTTTTAAGTTTTGTTATTAAAACTGAGTACAAGTTTTATGTGACAATATTTAGTGTAGATGATCTTTACCACGTGTTATTATTCACATGAGATACTCAAGACAACTTTTAAATGTGAATACGTGTAATGGGATTGATCAGAGCGAAAACAGGTATGTTTTCGGTGGAAGAGATTTTATCATCATACATACGGTTAAGGTCCGCGCATTAAAGAAATTTAATGCTAAGATAACTTCAGGTAACATTGTTTTACTTACAGGCACCCTATACAATAAAGACAAATTCTCAATTAGCACTTACACATACAATCATGCACATCCATCCAAATATACGCTATATATATATTTGTGTGTGTGTATTCAGGGCTCAAAAGTTAAGATCTCACGCTAAAAAGAGCAATTATGGGTACAATAAGAGGTCAATCTCTACTATGTATGTATGAATATATGTGTATATATGGATGAGTATATATATATATATATATATATATATATATATATATATATATACACACACACACACACACACACACACACA
Source organism: Octopus bimaculoides (assembly GCF_046866305.1). Taxonomy (NCBI): domain Eukaryota; kingdom Metazoa; phylum Mollusca; class Cephalopoda; order Octopoda; family Octopodidae; genus Octopus; species Octopus bimaculoides. Next base: position 26,645,800 of record NC_142942.1, on the reverse strand, counting down.
TATACCATCAACATCCTTTAGTGTCTATTTTTCATGCTGGCATGGATTAAACACTTAGACTGGTTTCTATGGCTGAATGCTCTTCCTAATGCCAACCACTCCAAGAGTATAGTGGGTGCCTTTTACGTGTCATCGGCACTCCACGATTACGATTTCACTTGGCCTGACGAGTCTTCTCAAGCACAGCAAACAGCCAAAAGTCTCGATCATTTGTCATTGCCTCCGTGAGACCCAACATCCGAAGATCATGCTTGAATCCTTTGTCCCATGTCTTTCTGGGTCTATCTCTTCCAGAGGTTTATTCCACAGTTATTGATCTGCACTTCTTGATGCAGCTGTCCTCGTTCATATGCATATATACTTATATGTACATACATATAGATATGCGCGCGCGCACACACACACACACACACACACACACACACACACACACATATATATGTATATATACATATATATATATATATATATATGTGTGTGTGTACATGTATATACTTATATGTACACACACACACACACACACACACACATAATCATCATCATTTAGCGTCTGTTGTCCATGCTGGCATGGATTGGACATATATATAGTTGCAGAAAGGGTCATAGCTCAATTAGGGAGAAAGTTAGCATAGATGAGATGCAGTTTGGATTTGTGTCACCACCGATACTAACTTCCTGGTGAGACAACTGCAGGAGAAATACCTAGCCAAAAATAAACCACTCTTTCTGGTTTTTGACATGGAGAAAGCCTTTGACAGAGTCCCCCACTCCCTTATCTGATGGGCAATGTGGAAGCTAAGGATAGATGAGTGGTTAAAGATAGTTGAACAAGCCATGTACAGGGATGCTGTTAGTATGGTGAGAGTTGCTAATGAGTATAGCATGGAGTTTAGTGTACAATTAAAAGTTCACCAGGGGTCAGTTCTTAGCCCGCTCTCTCCAAGCTGTGACTGAGGAGTTTAAGACTGGCTGTCCCTGGGAGCTCCTCTATGCTGATGACCTTGTTCTTATTGCTGAATCGCTACCAGAACTAGAGAAGAAATTTCAGGTATGGAAGCAAGGTCTGGAATCAAAGGGCCTTAGAGTTAACATAGCAAAGACCAAAGTATTGATAAGTAGCAAAACAAATTGCAGATGGCCCTGCTCGATCTGTAGTTAAGGCATAGGTAGAATCTCCATAAGATGTACTTGGTGTAAGCTATGGACACATAACAGGTGCAGCAATATCAGAGGAAGGGCTGAAAGTGTAACTGCTAGAATAAGAATAGCCTGGGCCAAGTTTAGAGAGCTCTTACCTCTGCTGGCGACAAAGGGACTCTCACTCAGAGTAAAAGGCAGACTGTATGACGCATGTGTACGAACAGCCATGCTACATGGCAGTGAAACATGGGCTGTAACTGCTGAGGACATGCGTAAGCTCGCAAGGAATGAAGCCAGTATGCTGTGTAATGTAAATGTGCATACCCGTCAGAGTGTAAGTATCTTGAGAGAAAAGCTGAACATAAGAAGCATCAGTAGTGGTGTGCAAGAGAGACGATTGCGCTGGTTTGGACATGTGGTGAGAATGAATGAGGATAGCTGCGTGAAAAAGTGCCACTCCCTAACAGTTGAGGGAACCCGTGGAAGAGGTAGGCCCAGGAAGACCTGGGCTGAGGTGGTGAGGCAAGACCTTCGAACATTGGGCCTCACCTACGCAATGACTATTGACCGAGACCTTTGGAAATGTGCTGTGCGTGAGAAGACCCGGCAAGCCAAGTGAGATCGTTGCCAGGGCCCCCGGACTGGCTCTTGTGCGGGTGGCACATAAGATGTACCATCCTGAGCGTGACCGTTGCCAGTACCGCCTGACTGGCCTTGTAGGGTTTTCGAGCGAGATTGTTGCCAGTGCCCCTGGACTGGCTCTTGTGCGGGTGGCACATAAAAGACACCATTTCGAGCGTGGCCGTTTTCGTGCGGGTGACACGTAAAAGCACCCACTACACTCTCTGAGTAGTTGGCGTTAGGAAGGGCATCCAGCTGTAGAAACTCTGCCAAATTAGATTGGAGCCTGGTGTAGCCATCCGGTTGCACCAGTCCTCAGTCAAATCGTCCAACCCATGCTAGCATGGAGAGCGGACGTTAAACGATGATGATGATGATGATGATGTGGCAGATGTGCAGGTACATCAAACTCTAGGAATGTATGAAAAATAGACATCCTCAAATGTCAGGGGTGATCCTTAGAAGTAGTAGACGCTTTCTGCTACTTGGATGATCAAGTTATTAGTCGGGGTGGTTGTTCTGAAAGCTTAGCTATTAGAATAAGAATTGGCTGGGTAAAGTTCAGAGAGCTACTACCTCAGTTAGTAGCAAAGGGCCTCTCCCTCAGTGGGAGGCAGATTGTATGATGCCTGTGTATGGACAGCTATGCTACATGGCAGTGAGATATGGACTGTGACTACTGAGGATATGCAAAGACTTGAGAGAAATTAAGTCAGTATGATTTGCTGGATGGGTAATGTCAGTGTGTATATACAACGGTGTGATTTGAGAAAAACTGGGTATACGTAGCGTCAAATGTAGTGTGTAAGAGAGAAGACAGTGGTGGTATGGCCACGTAATGCATATCAATGTGAACAGTTGCATCAAGAGGTGTTGATCTCTAATTGTAGAGGGAAGATGTGGGACAAAGAAAGGATCTACAAACATTGAGACTTGCAGAAGAGACAAGGGACCAAGACACTTAGTGTTTTTTTCCATGCTTGAAAAGACACGTTCAGATTCATCCCTTGCAACTCTCTCAAGCTGAACATTCCCAATCTTGTGGACTTGTAAGTGCTGGTGCCATGTAAAATGCACCCAGTATACTCTGTAAAGTGGTTGGCGATATGAAAGGCGTCCAGCTGTAAAAACTATGCCAAAACAGCCCTTCAGCTGGTCAGCTTCTATCAAACTGTCCAACTCATGCCAGCATAGAAAACAGGCATTAAATGATGATGATATACACACGTGTATATATATATATATATATATATATATATATATATATATATATATATATATATATGGCAGTGAAACATGACTGCTGAGGACATGCGTAAGCTCGCAAGGAATGAAGCCAGTATGCTCCGCTGGATGAGTAATGTCAGTGTGCATACCTGACAGAGTGTAAGTATCTTGAGAGAAAAGTTGAACATAAGCAACAATTGTGGTGTGCTAGAGAGATGATTGCGCTGGTATGGACACGTGGCGAGAATGGATGAGGATAGCTGCGTGAAAAAGTGCCACACCCTAACGGTTGAGGGAACCTGTGGAAGAGGCAGGCTTAAGAAGACCTGGGATATGGTGGTGAAGCACGACTTCCGAACATTAGGCCTCACCGAAGCAGTGACCTTTGGAAATATGCTGTGCGTGAGAAGACCTGGCAAGCCAAGTGAGACCAGCCCACTTACGCGTAACATTCCTTCATTGGACACTAAACTCCACTTGCGAAGACATGGTGAGGCAAGTGAAATCGGAATCGAACCAAATTTGTAGGAACACTAGACTCGGCTTGCGAAGACCTGTTGGGGCAAGCGAAATTGAGATGGCACCTGTACCATTGTGGCACGTAAATAGCACCAACGTGATCGTTACTGACGTCGCCTTCCAAGCACTTGTGCCAGTGGCATGTGAAAAGACATTCGTGCAAGATCGTTTGTCACCTTCCTGGCACTTGTGCCTGTGGAACGTGAAAAGACATTCGAGCAAGATCGTTCATTGCCTTCCTAGCACAAGTGCCAGTGGCACGTGTAAGGACATTCGAGCAAGATCGTTGCCAGTGCCGATGGACTGGCTCCTGTGCAGATGACATGTAAAATACACCATTTTGAGCGTGGCCATTGATTGTTACCAACATCGTCTCCCTGGCACTTGTGCCAGTGGCACGTGAAAAGACATTCAAGCGTGATCATTGCCAGTGCCGATGGACTGGCTCCTGTGCAGGTGGCACGTAAAACACACCATTTTGAGCGTGGCCGTCGCCAGTTCCGCCTGACTGGCCCTTGTTCCGGTGGCACGTAAAACACCCACTACACTCTCGGAGTGGTTGGCGTTAGGAAGGGCATCCAGCTGTAGAAACTCTGCTGAATCAGATTGGAGCCTGGTGTCGCCTCCTGGTCCACCAGTCCTCAGTCGAATCATCCAACCCATGCTAGCATGGAAAGCGGACGTTAAACGATGAAGATGATGATGATGATGATGTATAAGGTATATATACATAGTATATATATATATATATATATATATATATATATATCATCATCATCGTTTAACGTCCCATATATATCATCATCATCGTTTAACGTCCCATGCTAGCATGCGTTGGACGATTTGTCTGAGGACTGGTGAAACCGGATGGCAACACTAGGCTCCAATCTGATTTGGCAGAGTTTCTACAGCTGGATGCCCTTCCTAACGCCAACCACTCAGAGTGTAGTGGGTGCTTTTACGTGTCACCCGCATGAAGGCCAGTCAGGTGGTACTGGCAACGGCCACGCTCAAAATGGTGTATTTTTGGTTCCACCCGCACAAGAGCCAGTCCAGGGGCACTGGCAACGATCTCGCCCGAAAATCTTTACACATGTCACGGGCACAAGTGCCAGAAAGGCGACGCCTCAATATGTCTTCCAAGCTGAGTTTCATGTCCAATGAAGGACACGACGTTGGCACGGGTGCCAGTTGTCGAATTTAATTCGATTTCACATGCCTCAACAAGTCTTCGCAAGCGGAGTTTAGTGTCCAATATAGGAAAGGTACGCATAAGTGGGCTGGCTACACCCCTGGCAGGGGCCTTGGATTTAGGTCTCACTTGGCTTGCCGGGTCTTCTCACGCACAGTACATTTCCAAAGGTCTAGGTCAGAAGTCATTGCCTCGGTGAGTCTCAATGTTCGAAGGTCTTGCCTCACCACCTCAGCCCAGGTCTTCCTGGGCCTCCCTCAACTGTTAGGGTGTGGCACTTTTTCACGCAGCTATCCTCGTCCATTCTCACCACATGTCCATACCAGTGCAATCGCCTCTCTTGCACACCACAACTGATGCCTCTTATGTTCAGCGTTTCTCTCAAGATACTTACACTCTGTCGGGTATGCACACTGACATTACACATCCAGCGGAGCATACTGGCTTCGTTCCTTGCGACCTTACACATGTCCTCAGCAGTTACAGCCCATGTTTCACTGCCATGTAGCATGGCTGTTCATACACATGCGTCATAGTCTGCCTTTTACTCTGAGTGAGAGTCCCTTTGTCGCCAGCAGGGGTAAGAGCTCTCTGAACTTTGCCCAGGCTATTCTTATTCTAGCAGCTACACTTTCAGTGCACCCTCCATCACTACTAACTTGGTCACCCAGATAGCGGAAGCTATCAACTACCTCTAGTTTTTCTCCCTGGAATGAGACAGAAGTTGTTTCCTGTTTGTTTACAGTGTTTATTGCACCTGAACATCTGCCACATGCAAAAACTAACTTCTTAATTAACCTGCCTTTGATATTGCTGCACCTCTTATATGTCCATAGCTTGCACTGGGTATATCTTACAGAGTTACTACCTACTCCTTTTCTACATACTGAGCAGGGCCATCTACCTGAAAGGGTTTGTTTTTTATCTACCTTCCTGCTTATTAGGATTTTGGTTTTAGCTAGGTTGACTCTAAGGCCCTTCGAATCTAGTCCTTCCTTCCACACCTGAAACTTCTCCTCTAGTTCTGATAGTAACTCCGCAATTAGTGCAAGGTCATCAGCATAGAGGAACTCCCAGGGGCAACCTGTCTTGAATTCCTCTGTGATCGCCTGGAGGACTATGATAAATAGGAGGGGGCTGAGGTCAGAACCTTGGTGGACCCCTACCTCTACCCGGAATTCATTACTGTACTCATTTCCAACCCTCACCTTACTGACAGCATCTCTGTACATGGCTCGCACAGCTCTCACTAACCATTCTTCTATCCCAAGTTTCCTCATTGACCACCAGATAAGGGATCGGGGGACCCTGTCAAAGGCTTTCTCCATGTCAACGAAAGCCAGGTACAGAGGTTTATCCTTGGCTAGGTATTTCTCCTGCAGCTGTCTTACTAGAAATATGGCATCAGTGGTGCTTTTACCTGGCACGAACTCAAACTGCATCTCATCTAAATTGATTTGCTCCCTAATTAGTTAGGCTATGACCCTCTCTGTAACTTTCATAACTTGATCTAAGAGCTTGATGCCTCTGTAATTATTTGTATCTAAAGCGTCACCTTTAACTTTGTAGCAGTTGATTATGGTGCTGCTACACCAGTCATTGGGTATGACTCCTTCGTGTATCACCTGGTTCGTAATACAGGTGACTAGGCTATAGCCGACACTGCCAGATATTTTGAGCATTTCTGCAGTGATTCCTGATGGGCCGGGGGCTTTCCCTGTCTTCATACTCTTAATTGCTTTATCTACCCTGGTACTGTCAACTCGGATAGTTGGTCCCTCTGTTGGGTCGACATACGGCAGTCTCTCTTTCTCCCATTCATTCTCTTTATTGAGCAATCTATCGTAGTGGCATCTCCAGACCTCTTTCTTTGCAGCCTCATTTAGTGCAGGCGTACCATCATCCATGCAAACACATTTCTCTCTTATGACATTACTATTCTCTCTCCTACACTGTCTTGCAACACGAAATACCTCGAGTCTTTGGTCCTCACGGCGCAGAACATTGGTAAATCTTTTCTCATCTGCTTCCCCTCTGGCTAAATAAACCTGTCGCCTAGCTTCCCTCCTGGCAGATTGGTACAATTCCCTGCTACCACCGTTCTTCCAGTCCTTCGAAGCCTGTTTCTTTCGTCTAATAGCCCTGTCTACCTCCTTGTTCCACCACCACGTTACTCTGGGTTGAGAGTGTACTTTACACCAGCCACAGATCTGGTTGGTGACTCTCAGCAGGTTGTCCCGCAGAAATCTCCAATTGTCTTCCACGGTGTATGATGCTGTATCCACCTCTATTTCGTCAAATGCTTCGAGTAACATGTCTCTAAATCTTTGTCTATTTGCAGGGTCTTTAAGCTTCCACACCCTTCTCCTCCAAGCCGGTCTATTTCTGGGCACCCATTTTGCCTTGATCCCGAAGTCGCCTACTACTAATCTGTGTTAGGGTGTACATTCTTCGCTAGGGAAGGTTTTGGCATTTATAAGCCGCCCTCTTTCCCTATTTCTGGCAAGGATGTAGTTGATTTGGCTAGAGTGTCTGCCGGATCGGTAGGTGACAGGCAGGTTTCCTGAAGTTGGTATTGCAAACCATAAGATCAGTTGCATCACAGAACTCCAGCAGTCTCGTTCCCTCCTCATTGCGGGAACCCAGGTTGAGTGGCATAGGCTGAGATTACAGTAGCTAGCCTATGATGAAGCACTTGTCTAATCTTAAGTACTCTGTCACATACTCTAACTACCTCGATTACCTTATCAACCCATTTCTCTGCTAGAAGTATTCCTACGCCTCCGACCCTGTCAGTGTTCCCTGCCCAGAAAATCTTGTACTTGTGTTCTTTGCCTGTGTCGCGGACCCTCCTCTCCATCTTACTTCTTGGATGCAGCACAGATCAACCCATCTCCGTTCAAGCATCTCAACAATCTCACCAGACCTACCTTTCAACGTGCCGACGTTGAGAGTGCCAATCCTGACAGTGTGGGAGGAGTGGGTGTCAGAGAAGTGGACCCGTGTGACCCTGGGATGGGGGAAAGCAGTGTCGTGTACCTGAAAAGAAAGCTTGCATTTGGCTGAATTCATAAACAAAACAATACCTATAACCTTCATATACTACCCAATCTTTATGTGCTATAAGGTCGATAAGATGTATGTGGGGTATAAGGTCACTAGCAGTGTTCGCGGGAGACAGCTAAGGATGGAAGATGATCTAAACTTCCGGTACTGGTGGAGGGGGTGGGAGGGCGGGCATACCGAGGGCTAAGAGAGAGCTTCATTGTGGGTTCTATGAGCCTAGAAATTCCATTAGGAATTGGGATGAAGTTGGAAAGTGAATTGGTTATAATAGGTTTGGGGTCACATAAGAGTCGAAGAGGAAGTGGGGGAAAGAAAGTAGTGATTCGGTGAGAGAGAGGAGCAGGCAGCAGTACATCATGCTGGTTAGATTCCTTAGGTTTTTAGAAAAAAAGTTGAAAGAAGCACAGCAGTGTTTTAAACCGTGAGATTAAATGCTTAAATCGGTAACAGAAATGAGAGTTAAAATCATAATTTTTAAAGGTAGGAGAGATAAAATTTCAGACAGGTTTGGGCTGAGGAGCATAACTTGAAAAGAGTA